>NW_027422241.1:0-226413 GCF_037893015.1 Macrotis lagotis
CACGGCTAGGCAATGCACGGCAAGGCAAGGAAAGGCTAACGGAAGGCAAGGCACGGTCCGGCGAGGCAAGGCTAAGGCACGACAACGCAAGGCTAGGCAATGCACGGAAGGCAAGCAAAGAGTAACGGATGGCAAGGAAGGCAAGGGAAAGCAAGGCAAGGCAAGGGTAACAGAAGGAACGGCACGGCAAGGGGAAACAAGGCTAAGGCACGACAACGCAGGGCTAGGCAATGCACGGCAACGCAAGGAAAGGGTAACGCAAGGCAAGGAACTGTCAGGCGAGGCAAGGGTAAGGCACGACAACGCAAGGCTAGGCAATGCACGGAAGGTAAGCAAAGAGAAACGTAAGGCAAGGAAAGCAAGGGAAAGCAAGGCAAGGTAAGGGTAAGGGAAGGAACGGCACGGCAAGGGGAAACCAGGCTAAGGCACGACAACGCACGGCTGGGCAATGCACGGCAAGGCAAGGAAAGGGTAACGCATGGGAAGGCAAGGTCAGACGAGGCAAGGCTAATGCACGACAACGCAAGGCTAGGCAGTGCACGGCTAGGCAGGGAAAGAGTAACGGAAGGAAAGGAAGGCAAGGCAAAGCAAGGCAAGGCAAGTGTAACAAAAGGCACGGCCCGGCAAGGGGAAACAAGGCTAAGGCACGGCAACGCACGGCTAGGCAATGCACGGAAGGCAAGGAAAGGGTAACGGCAAGGTGCAAGGCACGGTGAGGCAAGGCAAGGCTAATGCACGACAATAGCAACGCTAGGAAATGCACGGAAGGCAAGCAAAGAGTAACGGAAGGCAAGGAAGGCAAGGCAAAGCAAGGCAACGCAAGCAAGGCTATAGCAAGGTGAAACAAGGCTAAGGCACGACAACGCACGGCTAGGCAATGCACGGCAAGGTAAGGAAAGGGTAACGCAAGGCAAGGCACGGTGAGGCAAGGCAAGGCTAATGTACGACAACGCACGGCTAGGCAATGCACGGCAAGGCAAGGAAAGGGTAACGCAAGGCAAGGCACGGTCAGGCGAGGCAAGGCTAAGGAACGACAACGCAAGGCTAGACAATGCACGGAAGGCAAGCAAAGAGTAACGGAAGGCAAGGAATGCAAGGCAAAGCAAGGCAACGCAAGCAAGGCTATGGCAAGGTGAAAAAAGGCTAAAGCACGACAACGAAAGGCTACGCAATGCACGGAAGGCAAGCAAAGAGTAACGGAAGGCAAGGAAGGCCAGGGAAAGCAAGGGAAGGCAAGGGTAACGGAAGGAAAGGCACGGCAAGGGGAAACAAGGCTAAGGCACGACAACGCACGGCTAGGCAATGAACGGCAAGGCAAGGAAAGGGTAACGCAAGGCAAGGCACGGTGAGGCAAGGCAAGGCTAATGCACGACAACGCAGGGCTAGGCAATGCACGGCAAGGCAACGCAAGGGAAAGTCAGACGAGGCAAGGTAACGGAAGGCAATGCACGGAAGGCAAGCAAAGAGTAACGGAAGGCAAGGAAGCAAGGGAAAGCAAGGCAAGGCAAGGGTAACAGAAGGAACGGCAAGGGGAAACAAGGCACGGCAACGCACGGCGAATGCAAGCCAAGGCTAACGCAAGGCAAGGCACGGTCACAAGGCAACTAATGCACGACAACGCAAGGCTAGGCAATGCACGGTAAGGCAAGGAAAGAGAAACGGAAGGAAAGGAAGGCAAGGCAAATCCAGGCAAGGCAAGTGTAACAAAAGGCACGGCACGGCAAGGGGAAACAAGGCTAAGGCACGACAACGCACGGCTAGGCAATGCACGGCAAGGCAAGGAAAGGGTAACGCAAGGCAAGGCACGGTGAGGCAAGGCAAGGCTAATGCACGACAACGCAGGGCTAGGCAATGCACGGCTAGGCAAGGAAAGGGTAACGCAAGGGAAGGCACGGTCAGACGAGGCAAGGCTAAGGCACGACAACTCAACGCTAGGCAATGCACGGAAGGCAAGCAAAGAGTAACGGAAGGCAAGGAAGGCACGGGAAAGCAAGGTAAGGCAAGGGTAACGGAAGGAAACGCACGGCAAGGGGAAACAAGGCTAAGGCACGACAACGCACGGCTAGGCAATGCACGGCAAGGCAAGGAAAGGGTAACGCAAGGCAAGGCACGGTGAGGCAAGGCAAGGCTAATGCACGACAACGCACGGCTAGGCAATGCACGGGAAGGCAAGGAAAGGGTAACGCAAGGGAAGGCACGGTCAGACGAGGCAAGGCTAAGGCACGACAACGCAAGGCTAGGCAATGCACGGAAGGCAAGCAAAGAGGAACGGAAGGCAAAGAAGGCAAGGGAAAGCAAGGGAAGGCAAGCGTAACAGAAGGAACGGCTCGGCAAGGGCAAACAAGGCTAAGGCACGGCAACGCACGGCTAGGCAATGCACGGCCAGCCAAGGAAAGGGTAACGCAAGGCAAGGCACGGTCAGGCAAGGCAAGGCTAATGCACGACAACGCAAGGCTAGGCAGTGCACGGTAAGGCAAGGAAAGAGTAACGGAAGGAAAGGAAGGCAAGGCAAATCCAGGCAAGGCAAGTGTAACAAAAGGCACGGCACGGCAAGGGGAAACAAGGCTAAGGCACGACAACGCACGGCTAGGCAATGCACGGCAAGGCAAGGAAAGGCTAACGCAAGGCAAGGCACGGTCAGGCGAGGCAAGGCCAAGGCACGACAACGCAAGGCTAGGCAATGCACGGAAGGCAAGCAAAGAGTAACGGATGGCAAGGAAGGCAAGGGAAAGCAATTCAAGGCAAGGGTAACAGAAGGAACGGCACGGCAAGGGGAAACAAGGCAAAGGCACGACAACGCACGGCTAGGCAATGCACGGCAAGGCAAGGAAAGGCTACCGCAAGGCAAGGCACGGTCAGGCGAGGCAAGGCTAATGCACGACAACGCAAGGCTACGCAGTGCACGGCTAGGCAGGGAAAGAGTAACGGAAGGAAAGGAAGGCAAGGCAAAGCAAGGCAAGGCAAGTGTAACAAAAGGCACGGCCCGGCAAGGGGAAACAAGGCGAAGGGACGGCAACGCACGGCTAGGCAATGCACGGCCAGGCAAGGAAAGGGTAACGGAAGGCAAGGCACGGTGAGGCAAGGCAAGGCTAATGCACGACAATACAAGGCTAGGCAATGCACGGAAGGCAAGCAAAGAGTAACGGAAGGCAAGGAATGCAAGGCAAAGCAAGGCAACGCAAGCAAGGCTATGGGAAGTTGAAAAAAGGCTAAGGCACGACAAAGCAAGGCTAGGCAATGGACGGAAGGCAAGCAAAGAGTAACGGAAGGCAAGGAATGCAAGGCAAAGCAAGGCAACGCAAGCAAGGCTATGGGAAGTTGAAAAAAGGCTAAGGCACGACAAAGCAAGGCTAGGCAATGGACGGAAGGCAAGCAAAGAGTAACGGAAGGCAAGGAATACAAGGCAAAGCAAGGCAACGCAAGCAAGGCTATGGGAAGTTGAAAAAAGGCTAAGGCACGACAAAGCAAGGCTAGGCAATGGACGGAAGGCAAGCAAACAGTAACGGAAGGCAAGGAAGGCAAGGCAAAGCAAGGCAACGCAAGCAAGGCTATAGCAAGGTGAAACAAGGCTAAGGCACGACAACGCACGGCTAGGCAATGCACGGCAAGGCAAGGAAAGAGTAACGCAAGGCAAGGCACGGTCAGGCGAGGCAAGGCTAAGGAACGACAACGCAAGGCTAGACAATGCACGGAAGGCAAGCAAAGAGTAACGGAAGGCAAGGAATGCAAGGCAAAGCAAGGCAACGCAAGCAAGGCTATGGCAAGGTGAAAAAAGGCTAAAGCACGACAACGCAAGGCTACGCAATGCACGGAAGGCAAGCAAAGAGTAACGGAAGGCAAGGAAGGCCAGGGAAAGCAAGGGAAGGCAAGGGTAACGGAAGGAAAGGCACGGCAAGGGGAAACAAGGCTAAGGCACGACAACGCACGGCTAGACAATGCACGGCAAGGCAAGGAAAGCGTAACGCAAGGCAAGGCACGGTGAGGCAAGGCAAGGCTAATGCACGACAACGCACGGCTAGGCAATGCACGGCAAGGCAAGGAAAGGGTAACGCAAGGGAAGGCACGGTCAGACGAGGCAAGGATAAGGCACGAAAACGCATCGCAAGGCAATGCACGGAAGGCAAGCAAAGAGTAACGGAAGGCAAGGAAGGCAAGGGAAAGCAAGGCAAGGCAAGGGTAACAGAAGGAACGGTTCGGCAAGGGGAAACAAGGCTAAGGGACGGCAACGCACGGCTAGGGAATGCACGGCCAGCCAAGGAAACGGTAACGCAAGGCAAGGCACGGTCAGGCAAGGCAAGGCTAATGCACGACAACGCAAGGCTAGGCAGTGCACGGTAAGGCAAGGAAAGAGAAACGGAAAGAAAGGAAGGCAAGGCAAATCCAGGCAAGGCAAGTGTAACAAAAGGCACGGCACGGCAAGGGGAAACAAGGCTAAGGCACGACAACGCACGGCTAGGCAATGCACGGCAAGGCAATTAAAGGGTAACGCAAGGCAAGGCACGGTGTGGCAAGGCAAGGCTAATGCACGACAACGCACGGCTAGGCAATGCACGGCTAGGCAAGGAAAGGGTAACGCAAGGGAAGGCACGGTCAGACGAGGCAAGGCTAAGGCACGACAACTCAACGCTAGGCAATGCACGGAAGGCAAGCAAAGAGTAACGGAAGGCAAGGAAGGCACGGGAAAGCAAGGTAAGGCAAGGGTAACGGAAGGAAACGCACGGCAAGGGGAAACAAGGCTAAGGCACGACAACGCACGGCTAGGCAATGCACGGCAAGGCAAGGAAAGGGTAACGCAAGGCAAGGCACGGTGAGGCAAGGCAAGGCTAATGCACGACAACGCACGGCTAGGCAATGCACGGGAAGGCAAGGAAAGGGTAACGCAAGGGAAGGCACGGTCAGACGAGGCAAGGCTAAGGCACGACAACGCAAGGCTAGGCAATGCACGGAAGGCAAGCAAAGAGGAACGGAAGGCAAAGAAGGCAAGGGAAAGCAAGGGAAGGCAAGCGTAACAGAAGGAACGGCTCGGCAAGGGCAAACAAGGCTAAGGCACGGCAACGCACGGCTAGGCAATGCACGGCCAGCCAAGGAAAGGGTAACGCAAGGCAAGGCACGGTCAGGCAAGGCAAGGCTAATGCACGACAACGCAAGGCTAGGCAGTGCACGGTAAGGCAAGGAAAGAGTAACGGAAGGAAAGGAAGGCAAGGCAAATCCAGGCAAGGCAAGTGTAACAAAAGGCAAGTCACGGCAAGGGGAAACAATGCTAAGGCACGACAACGCACGGCTAGGCAATGCACGGCAAGGCAAGGAAAGGCTAACGCAAGGCAAGGCACGGTCAGGCGAGGCAAGGCTAAGGCACGACAACTCAAGGCTAGGCAATGCACGGAAGGCAAGCAAAGAGTAACGGAAGGTAAGGAAGGCAGGGGAAAGCAAGGTAAGGCAAGGGTAACGGAAGGAAACGCACGGCAAGGGGAAACAAGGCTAAGGCACGACAACGCACGGCTAGGCAATGCACGGCAAGGCAAGGAAAGGGTAACGCAAGGCAAGGCACGGTGAGGCAAGGCAAGGCTAATGCACGACAACGCACGGCTAGGCAATGCACGGCAAGGCAAGGAAAGGGTAACGCAAGGGAAGGCACGGTCAGACGAGGCAAGGCTAAGGCACGACAACGCAAGGCTAGGCAGTGCACGGTAAGGCAAGGAAAGAGTAACGGAAGGAAAGGAAGGCAAGGCAAATCCAGGCAAGGCAAGTGTAACGAAAGGCACGTCACTGCAAGGGGAAACAAGGCTAAGGCACGACAACGCACGGCTAGGCAATGCACGGCAAGGCAAGGAAAGGCTAACGGAAGGCAAGGCACGGTCCGGCGAGGCAAGGCTAAGGCACGACAACGCAAGGCTAGGCAATGCACGGAAGGCAAGCAAAGAGTAACGGATGGCAAGGAAGGCAAGGGAAAGCAAGGCAAGGCAAGGGTAACAGAAGGAACGGCACGGCAAGGGGAAACAAGGCTAAGGCACGACAACGCAGGGCTAGGCAATGCACGGCAACGCAAGGAAAGGGTAACGCAAGGCAAGGAACTGTCAGGCGAGGCAAGGGTAAGGCACGACAACGCAAGGCTAGGCAATGCACGGAAGGTAAGCAAAGAGAAACGTAAGGCAAGGAAAGCAAGGGAAAGCAAGGCAAGGTAAGGGTAAGGGAAGGAACGGCACGGCAAGGGGAAACCAGGCTAAGGCACGACAACGCACGGCTGGGCAATGCACGGCAAGGCAAGGAAAGGGTAACGCATGGGAAGGCAAGGTCAGACGAGGCAAGGCTAATGCACGACAACGCAAGGCTAGGCAGTGCACGGCTAGGCAGGGAAAGAGTAACGGAAGGAAAGGAAGGCAAGGCAAAGCAAGGCAAGGCAAGTGTAACAAAAGGCACGGCCCGGCAAGGGGAAACAAGGCGAAGGGACGGCAACGCACGGCTAGGCAATGCACGGCCAGGCAAGGAAAGGGTAACGGAAGGTAAGGCACGGTGAGGCAAGGCAAGGCTAATGCACGACAATACAACGCTAGGAAATGCACGGAAGGCAAGCAAAGAGTAACGGAAGGCAAGGAAGGCAAGGCAAAGCAAGGCAACGCAAGCAAGGCTATAGCAAGGTGAAACAAGGCTAAGGCACGACAACGCACGGCTAGGCAATGCACGGCAAGGTAAGGAAAGGGTAACGCAAGGCAAGGCACGGTGAGGCAAGGCAAGGCTAATGTACGACAACGCACGGCTAGGCAATGCACGGCAAGGCAAGGAAAGGGTAACGCAAGGCAAGTCACGGTCAGGCGAGGCAAGGCTAAGGAACGACAACGCAAGGATAGACAATGCACGGAAGGCAAGCAAAGAGTAACGGAAGGCAAGGAATGCAAGGGAAAGCAAGGCAACGCAAGCAAGGCTATGGCAAGGTGAAAAAAGGCTAAAGCACGACAACGAAAGGCTACGCAATGCACGGAAGGCAAGCAAAGAGTAACGGAAGGCAAGGAAGGCCAGGGAAAGCAAGGGAAGGCAAGGGTAACGGAAGGAAAGGCACGGCAAGGGCAAACAAGGCTAAGGCACGACAACGCACGGCTAGGCAATGAAAGGCAAGGCAAGGAAAGGGTAACGCAAGGCAAGGCACGGTGAGGCAAGGCAAGGCTAATGCACGACAACGCAGGGCTAGGCAATGCACGGAAGGCAAGCAAAGTGTAACGGAAGGCAAGGAAGGCCAGGGAAAGCACAGCAAGGCAAGGGTAACGGAAGGAAAGGCACGGCAAGGCGAAACAAGGCTAAGGCACGACAACGCACGGCTAGGCAATGCACGGAAGGCAAGCAAAGATTAACGGAAGGCAAGGAAGGCAAGGCAAAGCAAGGCAACGCAAGCAAGGCTATAGCAAGGTGAAACAAAGCTAAGGCACGACAACGCACGGCTAGGCAATGCACGGCAAGGCAAGGAAAGGGTAACGCAAGGCAAGGCACGGTGAGGCAAGGCAAGGCTAATGCACGACAACGCAGGGCTAGGCAATGCACGGCTAGGCAAGGAAAGGGTAACGCAAAGGAAGGCACGGTCAGACGAGGCAAGGCTAAGGCACGACAACTCAACGCTAGGCAATGCACGGAAGGCAAGCAAAGAGTAACGGAAGGCAAGGAAGGCACGGGAAAGCAAGGTAAGGCAAGGGTAACGGAAGGAAACGCACGGCAAGGGGAAACAAGGCTAAGGCACGACAACACACGGCTAGGCAATACACGGCAAGCCAAGGAAAGGGTAACGCAAGGCAAGGCACGGTGAGGCAAGGCAAGGCTAATGCACGACAACGCACGGCTAGGCAATGCACGGGAAGGCAAGGAAAGGGTAACGCAAGGGAAGGCACGGTCAGACGAGGCAAGGCTAAGGCACGACAACGCAAGGCTAGGCAATGCACGGAAGGCAAGCAAAGAGGAACGGAAGGCAAAGAAGGCAAGGGAAAGCAAGGGAAGGCAAGCGTAACAGAAGGAACGGCTCGGCAAGGGCAAACAAGGCTAAGGCACGGCAACGCACGGCTAGGCAATGCACGGCCAGCCAAGGAAAGGGTAACGCAAGGCAAGGCACGGTCAGGCAAGGCAAGGCTAATGCACGACAACGCAAGGCTAGGCAGTGCACGGTAAGGCAAGGAAAGAGTAACGGAAGGAAAGGAAGGCAAGGCAAATCCAGGCAAGGCAAGTGTAACAAAAGGCACGGCACGGCAAGGGGAAACAAGGCTAAGGCACGACAACGCACGGCTAGGCAATGCACGGCAAGGCAAGGAAAGGCTAACGCAAGGCAAGGCACGGTCAGGCGAGGCAAGGCCAAGGCACGACAACGCAAGGCTAGGCAATGCACGGAAGGCAAGCAAAGAGTAACGGATGGCAAGGAAGGCAAGAGAAAGCAAGGCAAGGCAAGGGTAACAGAAGGAACGGCACGGCAAGGGGAAACAAGGCAAAGGCACGACAACGCACGGCTAGGCAATGCACGGCAAGGCAAGGAAAGGCTACCGCAAGGCAAGGCACGGTCAGGCGAGGCAAGGCTAATGCACGACAACGCAAGGCTACGCAGTGCACGGCTAGGCAGGGAAAGAGTAACGGAAGGAAAGGAAGGCAAGGCAAAGCAAGGCAAGGCAAGTGTAACAAAAGGCACGGCCCGGCAAGGGGAAACAAGGCGAAGGGACGGCAACGCACGGCTAGGCAATGCACGGCCAGGCAAGGAAAGGGTAACGGAAGGCAAGGCACGGTGAGGCAAGGCAAGGCTAATGCACGACAATACAAGGCTAGGCAATGCACGGAAGGCAAGCAAAGAGTAACGGAAGGCAAGGAATGCAAGGCAAAGCAAGGCAACGCAAGCAAGGCTATGGGAAGTTGAAAAAAGGCTAAGGCACGACAAAGCAAGGCTAGGCAATGGACGGAAGGCAAGCAAAGAGTAACGGAAGGCAAGGAATGCAAGGCAAAGCAAGGCAACGCAAGCAAGGCTATGGGAAGTTGAAAAAAGGCTAAGGCACGACAAAGCAAGGCTAGGCAATGGACGGAAGGCAAGCAAAGAGTAACGGAAGGCAAGGAATACAAGGCAAAGCAAGGCAACGCAAGCAAGGCTATGGGAAGTTGAAAAAAGGCTAAGGCACGACAAAGCAAGGCTAGGCAATGGACGGAAGGCAAGCAAACAGTAACGGAAGGCAAGGAAGGCAAGGCAAAGCAAGGCAACGCAAGCAAGGCTATAGCAAGGTGAAACAAGGCTAAGGCACGACAACGCACGACTAGGCAATGCACGGCAAGGCAAGGAAAGAGTAACGCAAGGCAAGGCACGGTCAGGCGAGGCAAGGCTAAGGAACGACAACGCAAGGCTAGACAATGCACGGAAGGCAAGCAAAGAGTAACGGAAGGCAAGGAATGCAAGGCAAAGCAAGGCAACGCAAGCAAGGCTATGGCAAGGTGAAAAAAGGCTAAAGCACGACAACGCAAGGCTACGCAATGCACGGAAGGCAAGCAAAGAGTAACGGAAGGCAAGGAAGGCCAGGGAAAGCAAGGGAAGGCAAGGGTAACGGAAGGAAAGGCACGGCAAGGGGAAACAAGGCTAAGGCACGACAACGCACGGCTAGACAATGCACGGCAAGGCAAGGAAAGCGTAACGCAAGGCAAGGCACGGTGAGGCAAGGCAAGGCTAATGCACGACAACGCACGGCTAGGCAATGCACGGCAAGGCAAGGAAAGGGTAACGCAAGGGAAGGCACGGTCAGACGAGGCAAGGATAAGGCACGAAAACGCATCGCAAGGCAATGCACGGAAGGCAAGCAAAGAGTAACGGAAGGCAAGGAAGGCAAGGGAAAGCAAGGCAAGGCAAGGGTAACAGAAGGAACGGTTCGGCAAGGGGAAACAAGGCTAAGGGACGGCAACGCACGGCTAGGGAATGCACGGCCAGCCAAGGAAACGGTAACGCAAGGCAAGGCACGGTCAGGCAAGGCAAGGCTAATGCACGACAACGCAAGGCTAGGCAGTGCACGGTAAGGCAAGGAAAGAGAAACGGAAAGAAAGGAAGGCAAGGCAAATCCAGGCAAGGCAAGTGTAACAAAAGGCACGGCACGGCAAGGGGAAACAAGGCTAAGGCACGACAACGCACGGCTAGGCAATGCACGGCAAGGCAATTAAAGGGTAACGCAAGGCAAGGCACGGTGTGGCAAGGCAAGGCTAATGCACGACAACGCACGGCTAGGCAATGCACGGCTAGGCAAGGAAAGGGTAACGCAAGGGAAGGCACGGTCAGACGAGGCAAGGCTAAGGCACGACAACTCAACGCTAGGCAATGCACGGAAGGCAAGCAAAGAGTAACGGAAGGCAAGGAAGGCACGGGAAAGCAAGGTAAGGCAAGGGTAACGGAAGGAAACGCACGGCAAGGGGAAACAAGGCTAAGGCACGACAACGCACGGCTAGGCAATGCACGGCAAGGCAAGGAAAGGGTAACGCAAGGCAAGGCACGGTGAGGCAAGGCAAGGCTAATGCACGACAACGCACGGCTAGGCAATGCACGGGAAGGCAAGGAAAGGGTAACGCAAGGGAAGGCACGGTCAGACGAGGCAAGGCTAAGGCACGACAACGCAAGGCTAGGCAATGCACGGAAGGCAAGCAAAGAGGAACGGAAGGCAAAGAAGGCAAGGGAAAGCAAGGGAAGGCAAGCGTAACAGAAGGAACGGCTCGGCAAGGGCAAACAAGGCTAAGGCACGGCAACGCACGGCTAGGCAATGCACGGCCAGCCAAGGAAAGGGTAACGCAAGGCAAGGCACGGTCAGGCAAGGCAAGGCTAATGCACGACAACGCAAGGCTAGGCAGTGCACGGTAAGGCAAGGAAAGAGTAACGGAAGGAAAGGAAGGCAAGGCAAATCCAGGCAAGGCAAGTGTAACAAAAGGCACGGCACGGCAAGGGGAAACAAGGCTAAGGCACGACAACGCACGGCTAGGCAATGCACGGCAAGGCAAGGAAAGGCTAACGCAAGGCAAGGCACGGTCAGGCGAGGCAAGGCCAAGGCACGACAACGCAAGGCTAGGCAATGCACGGAAGGCAAGCAAAGAGTAACGGATGGCAAGGAAGGCAAGGGAAAGCAAGGCAAGGCAAGGGTAACAGAAGGAACGGCACGGCAAGGGGAAACAAGGCTAAGGCACGACAACGCACGGCTAGGCAATGCACGGCAAGGCAAGGAAAGGCTACCGCAAGGCAAGGCACGGTCAGGCGAGGCAAGGCTAATGCACGACAACGCAAGGCTACGCAGTGCACGGCTAGGCAGGGAAAGAGTAACGGAAGGAAAGGAAGGCAAGGCAAAGCAAGGCAAGGCAAGTGTAACAAAAGGCACGGCCGGCAAGGGGAAACAAGGCGAAGGGACGGCAACGCACGGCTAGGCAATGCACGGCCAGGCAAGGAAAGGGTAACGGAAGGCAAGGCACGGTGAGGCAAGGCAAGGCTAATGCACGACAATACAAGGCTAGGCAATGCACGGAAGGCAAGCAAAGAGTAACGGAAGGCAAGGAATGCAAGGCAAAGCAAGGCAACGCAAGCAAGGCTATGGGAAGTTGAAAAAAGGCTAAGGCACGACAAAGCAAGGCTAGGCAATGGACGGAAGGCAAGCAAAGAGTAACGGAAGGCAAGGAATGCAAGGCAAAGCAAGGCAACGCAAGCAAGGCTATGGGAAGTTGAAAAAAGGCTAAGGCACGACAAAGCAAGGCTAGGCAATGGACGGAAGGCAAGCAAAGAGTAACGGAAGGCAAGGAATGCAAGGCAAAGCAAGGCAACGCAAGCAAGGCTATGGGAAGTTGAAAAAAGGCTAAGGCACGACAAAGCAAGGCTAGGCAATGGACGGAAGGCAAGCAAAGAGTAACGGAAGGCAAGGAAGGCAAGGCAAAGCAAGGCAACGCAAGCAAGGCTATAGCAAGGTGAAACAAGGCTAAGGCACGACAACGCACGGCTAGGCAATGCACGGCAAGGCAAGGAACGGTAACGCAAGGCAAGCACGGTCAAGCAAGGCTAAGGAACGACAACGCAAGGGCAATGCACGGAAGGCAAGCAAAGAGTAAGAAGGAAAGCAAGGGAAGGCAAGGTAACAAGAAAGGCTAACGGAAGGAAAGGCACGGCAAGGGGAAACAAGGCTAAGGCACGACAACGCACGGCTAGACAATGCACGGCAAGGCAAGGAAAGCGTAACGCAAGGCAAGGCACGGTGAGGCAAGGCAAGGCTAATGCACGACAACGCACGGCTAGGCAATGCACGGCAAGGCAAGGAAAGGCTAACGCAAGGCAAGGCACGGTCAGGCGAGGCAAGGCTAAGGCACGACAACTCAACGCTAGGCAATGCACGGAAGGCAAGCAAAGAGTAACGGAAGGCAAGGAAGGCACGGGAAAGCAAGGTAAGGCAAGGGTAACGGAAGGAAACGCACGGCAAGGGGAAACAAGGCTAAGGCACGACAACGCACGGCTAGGCAATGCACGGCAAGGCAAGGAAAGGGTAACGCAAGGGAAGGCACGGTCAGACGAGGCAAGGCTAAGGAACGACAACGCAAGGCTAGACAATGCACGGAAGGCAAGCAAAGAGTAACGGAAGGCAAGGAATGCAAGGCAAAGCAAGGCAACGCAAGCAAGGCTATAGCAAGGTGAAACAAGGCTAAGGCACGACAACGCACGGCTAGGCAATGCACGGCAAGGCAAGGAAAGGGTAACGCAAGGCAAGGCACGGTGAGGCAAGGCAAGGCTAATGTACGACAACGCACGGCTAGGCAATGCCCGGCAAGGCAAGGAAAGAGTAACGCAAGGCAAGGCACGGTCAGGCGAGGCAAGGCTAAGGAACGACAACGCAAGGCTAGACAATGCACGGAAGGCAAGCAAAGAGTAACGGAAGGCAAGGAATGCAAGGCAAATCAAGGCAACGCAAGCAAGGCTATGGCAAGGTGAAAAAAGGCTAAAGCACGACAACGCAAGGCTACGCAATGCACGGAAGGCAAGCAAAGAGTAACGGAAGGCAAGGAAGGCCAGGGAAA
The DNA here is from genome assembly GCF_037893015.1 of Macrotis lagotis. Lineage (NCBI taxonomy): Eukaryota > Metazoa > Chordata > Mammalia > Peramelemorphia > Peramelidae > Macrotis > Macrotis lagotis. Next base: position 13,024 of record NW_027422241.1, read on the forward strand.
GCAAGGGAAGGCAAGGGTAACGGAAGGAAAGGCACGGCAAGGGGAAACAAGGCTAAGGCAAGACAACGCACGGCTAGACAATGCACGGCAAGGCAAGGAAAGCGTAACGCAAGGCAAGGCACGGTCAGACGAGGCAAGGCTAAGGCACGACAACGCAAGGCTAGGCAATGCCGGAAGGCAAGCAAAGAGTAACGGAAGGCAAGGAAGGCAAGGAAAAGCAAGGCAAGGCAAGGGTAACAGAAGGAACGTCTCGGCAATGGGAAACAAGGCTAAGGGACGGCAACGCACGGCTAGGCAATGCACGGCCAGCCAAGGAAAGGGTAAAGCAAGGCAAGGCACGGTGAGGCAAGGCAAGGCTAATGCACGACAACGCAGGGCTAGGCAATGCACGGCAAGGCAAGGAAAGGGTAACGCAAGGGAAGGCACGGTCAGACGAAGCAAGGCTAAGGCACGACAACGCAAGGCTAGGCAATGCACGGAAGGCAAGCAAAGAGGAAAGGAAGGCAAGGAAGGCAAGGGAAAGCAAGGCAAGGCAAGGGTAACGGAAGGAAACGCACGGCAAGGGGAAACAAGGCTAAGGCACGACAACGCACGGCTAGGCAATGCACGGCAATGCAAGGAAAGGGTAACGCAAGGCAAGGCACGGTGAGGCAAGGCAAGGCTAATGCACGACAACGCACGGCTAGGCAATTCACGGCAAGGCAAGGAAAGGGTAACGCAAGGGAAGGCACGGTCAGGCAAGGCAAGGCTAATGCACGACAACGCAAGGCTAGGCAGTGAACGGTAAGGCAAGGAAAGAGTAACGGAAGGAAAGGAAGGCAAGGGAAATCCAGGCAAGGCAAGTGTAACAAAAGGCAAGTCACGGCAAGGGGAAACAAGGCTAAGGCACGACAACGCACGGCTAGGCAATGCACGGCAAGGCAAGGAAAGGCTAACGCAAGGCAAGGCACGGTCAGGCGAGGCAAGGCTAAGGCACGACAACTCAAGGCTAGGCAATGCACGGAAGGCAAGCAAAGAGTAACGGAAGGTAAGGAAGGCAGGGGAAAGCAAGGTAAGGCAAGGGTAACGGAAGGAAACGCACGGCAAGGGGAAACAAGGCTAAGGCACGACAACGCACGGCTAGGCAATGCACGGCAAGGCAAGGAAAGGGTAACGCAAGGCAAGGCACGGTGAGGCAAGGCAAGGCTAATGCACGACAACGCACGGCTAGGCAATGCACGGCAAGGCAAGGAAAGGGTAACGCAAGGGAAGGCACGGTCAGACGAGGCAAGGCTAAGGCACGACAACGCAAGGCTAGGCAGTGCACGGTAAGGCAAGGAAAGAGTAACGGAAGGAAAGGAAGGCAAGGCAAATCCAGGCAAGGCAAGTGTAACAAAAGGCACGTCACTGCAAGGGGAAACAAGGCTAAGGCACGACAACGCACGGCTAGGCAATGCACGGCAAGGCAAGGAAAGGCTAACGCAAGGCAAGGCACGGTCCGGCGAGGCAAGGCTAAGGCACGACAACGCAAGGCTAGGCAATGCACGGAAGGCAAGCAAAGAGTAACGGATGGCAAGGAAGGCAAGGGAAAGCAAGGCAAGGCAAGGGTAACAGAAGGAACGGCACGGCAAGGGGAAACAAGGCTAAGGCACGACAACGCAGGGCTAGGCAATGCACGGCAACGCAAGGAAAGGGTAACGCAAGGCAAGGAACTGTCAGGCGAGGCAAGGGTAAGGCACGACAACGCAAGGCTAGGCAATGCACGGAAGGTAAGCAAAGAGAAACGTAAGGCAAGGAAAGCAAGGGAAAGCAAGGCAAGGTAAGGGTAAGGGAAGGAACGGCACGGCAAGGGGAAACCAGGCTAAGGCACGACAACGCACGGCTGGGCAATGCACGGCAAGGCAAGGAAAGGGTAACGCAAGGGAAGGCAAGGTCAGACGAGGCAAGGCTAATGCACGACAACGCAAGGCTAGGCAGTGCACGGCTAGGCAGGGAAAGAGTAACGGAAGGAAAGGAAGGCAAGGCAAAGCAAGGCAAGGCAAGTGTAACAAAAGGCACGGCCCGGCAAGGGGAAACAAGGCGAAGGGACGGCAACGCACGGCTAGGCAATGCACGGCCAGGCAAGGAAAGGGTAACGGAAGGCAAGGCACGGTGAGGCAAGGCAAGGCTAATGCACGACAATACAAGGCTAGGCAATGCACGGAAGGCAAGCAAAGAGTAACGGAAGGCAAGGAATGCAAGGCAAAGCAAGGCAACGGAAGCAAGGCTATGGGAAGGTGAAAAAAGGCTAAGGCACGACAAAGCAAGGCTAGGCAATGCACGGAAGGCAAGCAAAGAGTAACGGAAGGCAAGGAAGGCAAGGCAAAGCAAGGCAACCCAAGCAAGGCTATAGCAAGGTGAAACAAGGCTAAGGCACGACAACGCACGGCTAGACAATGCACGGCAAGGCAAGGAAAGGGTAACGCAAGGCAAGGCACGGTGAGGCAAGGCAAGGCTAATGTACGACAACGCACGGCTAGGCAATGCCCGGCAAGGCAAGGAAAGAGTAACGCAAGGCAAGGCACGGTCAGGCGAGGCAAGGCTAAGGAACGACAACGCAAGGCTAGACAATGCACGGAAGGCAAGCAAAGAGTAACGGAAGGCAAGGAATGCAAGGCAAATCAAGGCAACGCAAGCAAGGCTATGGCAAGGTGAAAAAAGGCTAAAGCACGACAACGCAAGGCTACGCAATGCACGGAAGGCAAGCAAAGAGTAACGGAAGGCAAGGAAGGCCAGGGAAAGCAAGGGAAGGCAAGGGTAACGGAAGGAAAGGCACGGCAAGGGGAAACAAGGCTAAGGCACGACAACGCACGGCTAGACAATGCACGGCAAGGCAAGGAAAGCGTAACGCAAGGCAAGGCACGGTGAGGCAAGGCAATGCTAATGCACGACAACGCACGGCTAGGCAATGCACGGCAAGGCAAGGAAAGGGTAACGCAAGGGAAGGCACGGTCAGACGAGGCAAGGCTAAGGCACGACAACGCAAGGCTAGGCAATGCCCGGAAGGCAAGCAAAGAGTAACGGAAGGCAAGGAAGGCAAGGAAAAGCAAGGCAAGGCAAGGGTAACAGAAGGAACGTCTCGGCAATGGGAAACAAGGCTAAGGGACGGCAACGCACGGCTAGGCAATGCACGGCCAGCCAAGGAAAGGGTAAAGCAAGGCAAGGCACGGTGAGGCAAGGCAAGGCAAATGCACGACAACGCAGGGCTAGGCAATGCACGGCAAGGCAAGGAAAGGGTAACGCAAGGGAAGGCACGGTCAGACGAAGCAAGGCTAAGGCACGACAACGCAAGGCTAGGCAATGCACGGAAGGCAAGCAAAGAGGAAAGGAAGGCAAGGAAGGCAAGGGAAAGCAAGGCAAGGCAAGGGTAACGGAAGGAAACGCACGGCAAGGGGAAACAAGGCTAAGGCACGACAACGCACGGCTAGGCAATGCACGGCAATGCAAGGAAAGGGTAACGCAAGGCAAGGCACGGTGAGGCAAGGCAAGGCTAATGCACGACAACGCACGGCTAGGCAATTCACGGCAAGGCAAGGAAAGGGTAACGCAAGGGAAGGCACGGTCAGGCAAGGCAAGGCTAATGCACGACAACGCAAGGCTAGGCAGTGAACGGTAAGGCAAGGAAAGAGTAACGGAAGGAAAGGAAGGCAAGGGAAATCCAGGCAAGGCAAGTGTAACAAAAGGCAAGTCACGGCAAGGGGAAACAAGGCTAAGGCACGACAACGCACGGCTAGGCAATGCACGGCAAGGCAAGGAAAGGCTAACGCAAGGCAAGGCACGGTCAGGCGAGGCAAGGCTAAGGCACGACAACTCAAGGCTAGGCAATGCACGGAAGGCAAGCAAAGAGTAACGGAAGGTAAGGAAGGCAGGGGAAAGCAAGGTAAGGCAAGGGTAACGGAAGGAAACGCACGGCAAGGGGAAACAAGGCTAAGGCACGACAACGCACGGCTAGGCAATGCACGGCAAGGCAAGGAAAGGGTAACGCAAGGCAAGGCACGGTGAGGCAAGGCAAGGCTAATGCACGACAACGCACGGCTAGGCAATGCACGGCAAGGCAAGGAAAGGGTAACGCAAGGGAAGGCACGGTCAGACGAGGCAAGGCTAAGGCACGACAACGCAAGGCTAGGCAGTGCACGGTAAGGCAAGGAAAGAGTAACGGAAGGAAAGGAAGGCAAGGCAAATCCAGGCAAGGCAAGTGTAACAAAAGGCACGTCACTGCAAGGGGAAACAAGGCTAAGGCACGACAACGCACGGCTAGGCAATGCACGGCAAGGCAAGGAAAGGCTAACGCAAGGCAAGGCACGGTCCGGCGAGGCAAGGCTAAGGCACGACAACGCAAGGCTAGGCAATGCACGGAAGGCAAGCAAAGAGTAACGGATGGCAAGGAAGGCAAGGGAAAGCAAGGCAAGGCAAGGGTAACAGAAGGAACGGCACGGCAAGGGGAAACAAGGCTAAGGCACGACAACGCAGGGCTAGGCAATGCACGGCAACGCAAGGAAAGGGTAACGCAAGGCAAGGAACTGTCAGGCGAGGCAAGGGTAAGGCACGACAACGCAAGGCTAGGCAATGCACGGAAGGTAAGCAAAGAGAAACGTAAGGCAAGGAAAGCAAGGGAAAGCAAGGCAAGGTAAGGGTAAGGGAAGGAACGGCACGGCAAGGGGAAACCAGGCTAAGGCACGACAACGCACGGCTGGGCAATGCACGGCAAGGCAAGGAAAGGGTAACGCAAGGGAAGGCAAGGTCAGACGAGGCAAGGCTAATGCACGACAACGCAAGGCTAGGCAGTGCACGGCTAGGCAGGGAAAGAGTAACGGAAGGAAAGGAAGGCAAGGCAAAGCAAGGCAAGGCAAGTGTAACAAAAGGCACGGCCCGGCAAGGGGAAACAAGGCGAAGGGACGGCAACGCACGGCTAGGCAATGCACGGCCAGGCAAGGAAAGGGTAACGGAAGGTAAGGCACGGTGAGGCAAGGCAAGGCTAATGCACGACAATACAAGGCTAGGCAATGCACGGAAGGCAAGCAAAGAGTAACGGAAGGCAAGGAATGCAAGGCAAAGCAAGGCAACGGAAGCAAGGCTATGGGAAGGTGAAAAAAGGCTAAGGCACGACAAAGCAAGGCTAGGCAATGCACGGAAGGCAAGCAAAGAGTAACGGAAGGCAAGGAAGGCAAGGCAAAGCAAGGCAACGCAAGCAAGGCTATAGCAAGGTGAAACAAGGCTAAGGCACGACAACGCACGGCTAGGCAATGCACGGCAAGGCAAGGAAAGGGTAACGCAAGGCAAGGCACGGTGAGGCAAGGCAAGGCTAATGTACGACAACGCACGGCTAGGCAATGCCCGGCAAGGCAAGGAAAGAGTAACGCAAGGCAAGGCACGGTCAGGCGAGGCAAGGCTAAGGAACGACAACGCAAGGCTAGACAATGCACGGAAGGCAAGCAAAGAGTAACGGAAGGCAAGGAATGCAAGGCAAATCAAGGCAACGCAAGCAAGGCTATGGCAAGGTGAAAAAAGGCTAAAGCACGACAACGCAAGGCTACGCAATGCACGGAAGGCAAGCAAAGAGTAACGGAAGGCAAGGAAGGCCAGGGAAAGCAAGGGAAGGCAAGGGTAACGGAAGGAAAGGCACGGCAAGGGGAAACAAGGCTAAGGCACGACAACGCACGGCTAGACAATGCACGGCAAGGCAAGGAAAGCGTAACGCAAGGCAAGGCACGGTGAGGCAAGGCAATGCTAATGCACGACAACGCACGGCTAGGCAATGCACGGCAAGGCAAGGAAAGGGTAACGCAAGGGAAGGCACGGTCAGACGAGGCAAGGCTAAGGCACGACAACGCAAGGCTAGGCAATGCCCGGAAGGCAAGCAAAGAGTAACGGAAGGCAAGGAAGGCAAGGAAAAGCAAGGCAAGGCAAGGGTAACAGAAGGAACGTCTCGGCAATGGGAAACAAGGCTAAGGGACGGCAACGCACGGCTAGGCAATGCACGGCCAGCCAAGGAAAGGGTAAAGCAAGGCAAGGCACGGTGAGGCAAGGCAAGGCAAATGCACGACAACGCAGGGCTAGGCAATGCACGGCAAGGCAAGGAAAGGGTAACGCAAGGGAAGGCACGGTCAGACGAAGCAAGGCTAAGGCACGACAACGCAAGGCTAGGCAATGCACGGAAGGCAAGCAAAGAGGAAAGGAAGGCAAGGAAGGCAAGGGAAAGCAAGGCAAGGCAAGGGTAACGGAAGGAAACGCACGGCAAGGGGAAACAAGGCTAAGGCACGACAACGCACGGCTAGGCAATGCACGGCAATGCAAGGAAAGGGTAACGCAAGGCAAGGCACGGTGAGGCAAGGCAAGGCTAATGCACGACAACGCACGGCTAGGCAATTCACGGCAAGGCAAGGAAAGGGTAACGCAAGGGAAGGCACGGTCAGGCAAGGCAAGGCTAATGCACGACAACGCAAGGCTAGGCAGTGAACGGTAAGGCAAGGAAAGAGTAACGGAAGGAAAGGAAGGCAAGGGAAATCCAGGCAAGGCAAGTGTAACAAAAGGCAAGTCACGGCAAGGGGAAACAATGCTAAGGCACGACAACGCACGGCTAGGCAATGCACGGCAAGGCAAGGAAAGGCTAACGCAAGGCAAGGCACGGTCAGGCGAGGCAAGGCTAAGGCACGACAACTCAAGGCTAGGCAATGCACGGAAGGCAAGCAAAGAGTAACGGAAGGTAAGGAAGGCAGGGGAAAGCAAGGTAAGGCAAGGGTAACGGAAGGAAACGCACGGCAAGGGGAAACAAGGCTAAGGCACGACAACGCACGGCTAGGCAATGCACGGCAAGGCAAGGAAAGGGTAACGCAAGGCAAGGCACGGTGAGGCAAGGCAAGGCTAATGCACGACAACGCACGGCTAGGCAATGCACGGCAAGGCAAGGAAAGGGTAACGCAAGGGAAGGCACGGTCAGACGAGGCAAGGCTAAGGCACGACAACGCAAGGCTAGGCAGTGCACGGTAAGGCAAGGAAAGAGTAACGGAAGGAAAGGAAGGCAAGGCAAATCCAGGCAAGGCAAGTGTAACGAAAGGCACGTCACTGCAAGGGGAAACAAGGCTAAGGCACGACAACGCACGGCTAGGCAATGCACGGCAAGGCAAGGAAAGGCTAACGGAAGGCAAGGCACGGTCCGGCGAGGCAAGGCTAAGGCACGACAACGCAAGGCTAGGCAATGCACGGAAGGCAAGCAAAGAGTAACGGATGGCAAGGAAGGCAAGGGAAAGCAAGGCAAGGCAAGGGTAACAGAAGGAACGGCACGGCAAGGGGAAACAAGGCTAAGGCACGACAACGCAGGGCTAGGCAATGCACGGCAACGCAAGGAAAGGGTAACGCAAGGCAAGGAACTGTCAGGCGAGGCAAGGGTAAGGCACGACAACGCAAGGCTAGGCAATGCACGGAAGGTAAGCAAAGAGAAACGTAAGGCAAGGAAAGCAAGGGAAAGCAAGGCAAGGTAAGGGTAAGGGAAGGAACGGCACGGCAAGGGGAAACCAGGCTAAGGCACGACAACGCACGGCTGGGCAATGCACGGCAAGGCAAGGAAAGGGTAACGCATGGGAAGGCAAGGTCAGACGAGGCAAGGCTAATGCACGACAACGCAAGGCTAGGCAGTGCACGGCTAGGCAGGGAAAGAGTAACGGAAGGAAAGGAAGGCAAGGCAAAGCAAGGCAAGGCAAGTGTAACAAAAGGCACGGCCCGGCAAGGGGAAACAAGGCGAAGGGACGGCAACGCACGGCTAGGCAATGCACGGCCAGGCAAGGAAAGGGTAACGGAAGGTAAGGCACGGTGAGGCAAGGCAAGGCTAATGCACGACAATACAACGCTAGGAAATGCACGGAAGGCAAGCAAAGAGTAACGGAAGGCAAGGAAGGCAAGGCAAAGCAAGGCAACGCAAGCAAGGCTATAGGAAGGTGAAACAAGGCTAAGGCACGACAACGCACGGCTAGGCAATGCACGGCAAGGTAAGGAAAGGGTAACGCAAGGCAAGGCACGGTGAGGCAAGGCAAGGCTAATGTACGACAACGCACGGCTAGGCAATGCACGGCAAGGCAAGGAAAGGGTAACGCAAGGCAAGTCACGGTCAGGCGAGGCAAGGCTAAGGAACGACAACGCAAGGCTAGACAATGCACGGAAGGCAAGCAAAGAGTAACGGAAGGCAAGGAATGCAAGGGAAAGCAAGGCAACGCAAGCAAGGCTATGGCAAGGTGAAAAAAGGCTAAAGCACGACAACGAAAGGCTACGCAATGCACGGAAGGCAAGCAAAGAGTAACGGAAGGCAAGGAAGGCCAGGGAAAGCAAGGGAAGGCAAGGGTAACGGAAGGAAAGGCACGGCAAGGGCAAACAAGGCTAAGGCACGACAACGCACGGCTAGGCAATTCACGGCAAGGCAAGGAAAGGGTAACGCAAGGGAAGGCACGGTCAGGCAAGGCAAGGCTAATGCACGACAACGCAAGGCTAGGCAGTGAACGGTAAGGCAAGGAAAGAGTAACGGAAGGAAAGGAAGGCAAGGGAAATCCAGGCAAGGCAAGTGTAACAAAAGGCAAGTCACGGCAAGGGGAAACAAGGCTAAGGCACTACAACGCACGGCTAGGCAATGCACGGCAAGGCAAGGAAAGGCTAACGCAAGGCAAGGCACGGTCAGGCGAGGCAAGGCTAAGGCACGACAACTCAAGGCTAGGCAATGCACGGAAGGCAAGCAAAGAGTAACGGAAGGTAAGGAAGGCAGGGGAAAGCAAGGTAAGGCAAGGGTAACGGAAGGAAACGCACGGCAAGGGGAAACAAGGCTAAGGCACGACAACGCACGGCTAGGCAATGCACGGCAAGGCAAGGAAAGGGTAACGCAAGGCAAGGCACGGTGAGGCAAGGCAAGGCTAATGCACGACAACGCACGGCTAGGCAATGCACGGCAAGGCAAGGAAAGGGTAACGCAAGGGAAGGCACGGTCAGACGAGGCAAGGCTAAGGCACGACAACGCAAGGCTAGGCAGTGCACGGTAAGGCAAGGAAAGAGTAACGGAAGGAAAGGAAGGCAAGGCAAATCCAGGCAAGGCAAGTGTAACAAAAGGCACGTCACTGCAAGGGGAAACAGGGCTAAGGCACGACAACGCACGGCTAGGCAATGCACGGCAAGGCAAGGAAAAGCTAACGGAAGGCAAGGCACGGTCCGGCGAGGCAAGGCTAAGGCACGACAACGCAAGGCTAGGCAATGCACGGAAGGCAAGCAAAGAGTAACGGATGGCAAGGAAGGCAAGGGAAAGCAAGGCAAGGCAAGGGTAACAGAAGGAACGGCACGGCAAGGGGAAACAAGGCTAAGGCACGACAACGCAGGGCTAGGCAATGCACGGCAACGCAAGGAAAGGGTAACGCAAGGCAAGGAACTGTCAGGCGAGGCAAGGGTAAGGCACGACAACGCAAGGCTAGGCAATGCACGGAAGGTAAGCAAAGAGAAACGTAAGGCAAGGAAAGCAAGGGAAAGCAAGGCAAGGTAAGGGTAAGGGAAGGAACGGCACGGCAAGGGGAAACCAGGCTAAGGCACGACAACGCACGGCTGGGCAATGCACGGCAAGGCAAGGAAAGGGTAACGCATGGGAAGGCAAGGTCAGACGAGGCAAGGCTAATGCACGACAACGCAAGGCTAGGCAGTGCACGGCTAGGCAGGGAAAGAGTAACGGAAGGAAAGGAAGGCAAGGCAAAGCAAGGCAAGGCAAGTGTAACAAAAGGCACGGCCCGGCAAGGGGAAACAAGGCGAAGGGACGGCAACGCACGGCTAGGCAATGCACGGCCAGGCAAGGAAAGGGTAACGGAAGGTAAGGCACGGTGAGGCAAGGCAAGGCTAATGCACGACAATACAACGCTAGGAAATGCACGGAAGGCAAGCAAAGAGTAACGGAAGGCAAGGAATGCAAGGCAAAGCAAGGCAACGGAAGCAAGGCTATGGGAAGGTGAAAAAAGGCTAAGGCACGACAAAGCAAGGCTAGGCAATGCACGGAAGGCAAGCAAAGAGTAACGGAAGGCAAGGAAGGCAAGGCAAAGCAAGGCAACGCAAGCAAGGCTATAGCAAGGTGAAACAAGGCTAAGGCACGACAACGCACGGCTAGGCAATGCACGGCAAGGTAAGGAAAGGGTAACGCAAGGCAAGGCACGGTGAGGCAAGGCAAGGCTAATGTACGACAACGCACGGCTAGGCAATGCACGGCAAGGCAAGGAAAGGGTAACGCAAGGCAAGTCACGGTCAGGCGAGGCAAGGCTAAGGAACGACAACGCAAGGCTAGACAATGCACGGAAGGCAAGCAAAGAGTAACGGAAGGCAAGGAATGCAAGGGAAAGCAAGGCAACGCAAGCAAGGCTATGGCAAGGTGAAAAAAGGCTAAAGCACGACAACGAAAGGCTACGCAATGCACGGAAGGCAAGCAAAGAGTAACGGAAGGCAAGGAAGGCCAGGGAAAGCAAGGGAAGGCAAGGGTAACGGAAGGAAAGGCACGGCAAGGGCAAACAAGGCTAAGGCACGACAACGCACGGCTAGGCAATGAAAGGCAAGGCAAGGAAAGGGTAACGCAAGGCAAGGCACGGTGAGGCAAGGCAAGGCTAATGCACGACAACGCAGGGCTAGGCAATGCACGGAAGGCAAGCAAAGTGTAACGGAAGGCAAGGAAGGCCAGGGAAAGCACAGCAAGGCAAGGGTAACGGAAGGAAAGGCACGGCAAGGCGAAACAAGGCTAAGGCACGACAACGCAAGGCTAGGCAATGCACGGAAGGCAAGCAAAGAGTAACGGAAGGCAAGGAAGGCAAGGCAAAGCAAGGCAACGCAAGGCAAGGCACGGTGAGGCAAGGCAAGGCTAATGCACGACAACGCACGGCTAGGCAATGCACGGCAAGGCAAGGAAAGGGTAACGCAAGGGAAGGCACGGTCAGACGAGGCAAGGATAAGGCACGAAAACGCAAGGCAAGGCAATGCACGGAAGGCAAGCAAAGAGTAACGGAAGGCAAGGAAGGCAAGGGAAAGCAAGGCAAGGCAAGGGTAACAGAAGGAACGGTTCGGCAAGGGGAAACAAGGCTAAGGGACGGCAACGCACGGCTAGGCAATGCACGGCCAGCCAAGGAAACGTTAACGCAAGGCAAGGCACGGTCAGGCAAGGCAAGGCTAATGCACGACAACGCAAGGCTAGGCAGTGCACGGTAAGGCAAGGAAAGAGAAACGGAAAGAAAGGAAGGCAAGGCAAATCCAGGCAAGGCAAGTGTAACAAAAGGCACGGCACGGCAAGGGGAAACAAGGCTAAGGCACGACAACGCACGGCTAGGCAATGCACGGCAAGGCAATTAAAGGGTAACGCAAGGCAAGGCACGGTGTGGCAAGGCAAGGCTAATGCACGACAACGCACGGCTAGGCAATGCACGGCTAGGCAAGGAAAGGGTAACGCAAGGGAAGGCACGGTCAGACGAGGCAAGGCTAAGGCACGACAACTCAACGCTAGGCAATGCACGGAAGGCAAGCAAAGAGTAACGGAAGGCAAGGAAGGCACGGGAAAGCAAGGTAAGGCAAGGGTAACGGAAGGAAACGCACGGCAAGGGGAAACAAGGCTAAGGCACGACAACGCACGGCTAGGCAATGCACGGCAAGGCAAGGAAAGGGTAACGCAAGGCAAGGCACGGTGAGGCAAGGCAAGGCTAATGCACGACAACGCACGGCTAGGCAATGCACGGGAAGGCAAGGAAAGGGTAACGCAAGGGAAGGCACGGTCAGACGAGGCAAGGCTAAGGCACGACAACGCAAGGCTAGGCAATGCACGGAAGGCAAGCAAAGAGGAACGGAAGGCAAAGAAGGCAAGGGAAAGCAAGGGAAGGCAAGCGTAACAGAAGGAACGGCTCGGCAAGGGCAAACAAGGCTAAGGCACGGCAACGCACGGCTAGGCAATGCACGGCCAGCCAAGGAGAGGGTAACGCAAGGCAAGGCACGGTCAGGCAAGGCAAGGCTAATGCACGACAACGCAAGGCTAGGCAGTGCACGGTAAGGCAAGGAAAGAGTAACGGAAGGAAAGGAAGGCAAGGCAAATCCAGGCAAGGCAAGTGTAACAAAAGGCACGGCACGGCAAGGGGAAACAAGGCTAAGGCACGACAACGCACGGCTAGGCAATGCACGGCAAGGCAAGGAAAGGCTAACGCAAGGCAAGGCACGGTCAGGCGAGGCAAGGCCAAGGCACGACAACGCAAGGCTAGGCAATGCACGGAAGGCAAGCAAAGAGTAACGGATGGCAAGGAAGGCAAGGGAAAGCAAGGCAAGGCAAGGGTAACAGAAGGAACGGCACGGCAAGGGGAAACAAGGCAAAGGCACGACAACGCACGGCTAGGCAATGCACGGCAAGGCAAGGAAAGGCTACCGCAAGGCAAGGCACGGTCAGGCGAGGCAAGGCTAATGCACGACAACGCAAGGCTACGCAGTGCACGGCTAGGCAGGGAAAGAGTAACGGAAGGAAAGGAAGGCAAGGCAAAGCAAGGGAAGGCAAGTGTAACAAAAGGCACGGCCCGGCAAGGGGAAACAAGGCGAAGGGACGGCAACGCACGGCTAGGCAATGCACGGCCAGGCAAGGAAAGGGTAACGGAAGGCAAGGCACGGTAAGGCAAGGCAAGGCTAATGCAGGACAATACAAGGCTAGGCAATGCACGGAAGGCAAGCAAAGAGTAACGGAAGGCAAGGAATGCAAGGCAAAGCAAGGCAACGCAAGCAAGGCTATGGGAAGTTGAAAAAAGGCTAAGGCACGACAAAGCAAGGCTAGGCAATGGACGGAAGGCAAGCAAAGAGTAACGGAAGGCAAGGAATGCAAGGCAAAGCAAGGCAACGCAAGCAAGGCTATGGGAAGTTGAAAAAAGGCTAAGGCACGACAAAGCAAGGCTAGGCAATGGACGGAAGGCAAGCAAAGAGTAACGGAAGGCAAGGAATGCAAGGCAAAGCAAGGCAACGCAAGCAAGGCTATGGGAAGTTGAAAAAAGGCTAAGGCACGACAAAGCAAGGCTAGGCAATGGACGGAAGGCAAGCAAAGAGTAACGGAAGGCAAGGAAGGCAAGGCAAAGCAAGGCAACGCAAGCAAGGCTATAGCAAGGTGAAACAAGGCTAAGGCACGACAACGCAAGGCTACGCAATGCACGGAAGGCAAGCAAAGAGTAACGGAAGGCAAGGAAGGCCAGGGAAAGCAAGGGAAGGCAAGGGTAACGGAAGGAAAGGCACGGCAAGGGGAAACAAGGCTAAGGCACGACAACGCACGGCTAGACAATGCACGGCAAGGCAAGGAAAGCGTAACGCAAGGCAAGGCACGGTGAGGCAAGGCAAGGCTAATGCACGACAACGCACGGCTAGGCAATGCACGGCAAGGCAAGGAAAGGCTAACGCAAGGCAAGGCACGGTCAGGCGAGGCAAGGCTAAGGCACGACAACTCAACGCTAGGCAATGCACGGAAGGCAAGCAAAGAGTAACGGAAGGCAAGGAATGCAAGGCAAAGCAAGGCAACGCAAGCAAGGCTATAGCAAGGTGAAACAAGGCTAAGGCACGACAACGCACGGCTAGGCAATGCACGGCAAGGCAAGGAAAGGGTAACGCAAGGCAAGGCACGGTGAGGCAAGGCAAGGCTAATGTACGACAACGCACGGCTAGGCAATGCCCGGCAAGGCAAGGAAAGAGTAACGCAAGGCAAGGCACGGTCAGGCGAGGCAAGGCTAAGGAACGACAACGCAAGGCTAGACAATGCACGGAAGGCAAGCAAAGAGTAACGGAAGGCAAGGAATGCAAGGCAAATCAAGGCAACGCAAGCAAGGCTATGGCAAGGTGAAAAAAGGCTAAAGCACGACAACGCAAGGCTACGCAATGCACGGAAGGCAAGCAAAGAGTAACGGAAGGCAAGGAAGGCCAGGGAAAGCAAGGGAAGGCAAGGGTAACGGAAGGAAAGGCACGGCAAGGGGAAACAAGGCTAAGGCACGACAACGCACGGCTAGACAATGCACGGCAAGGCAAGGAAAGCGGTAACGCAAGGCAAGGCACGGTCAGACGAGGCAAGGCTAAGGCACGACAACGCAAGGCTAGGCAATGCCGGGAAGGCAAGCAAAGAGTAACGGAAGGCAAGGAAGGCAAGGAAAAGCAAGGCAAGGCAAGGGTAACAGAAGGAACGTCTCGGCAATGGGAAACAAGGCTAAGGGACGGCAACGCACGGCTAGGCAATGCACGCCAGCCAAGGAAAGGGTAAAGCAAGGCAAGGCACGGTGAGGCAAGGCAAGGCTAATGCACGACAACGCAGGGCTAGGCAATGCACGGCAAGGCAAGGAAAGGGTAACGCAAGGGAAGGCACGGTCAGACGAAGCAAGGCTAAGGCACGACAACGCAAGGCTAGGCAATGCACGGAAGGCAAGCAAAGAGGAAAGGAAGGCAAGGAAGGCAAGGGAAAGCAAGGCAAGGCAAGGGTAACGGAAGGAAACGCACGGCAAGGGGAAACAAGGCTAAGGCACGACAACGCACGGCTAGGCAATGCACGGCAATGCAAGGAAAGGGTAACGCAAGGCAAGGCACGGTGAGGCAAGGCAAGGCTAATGCACGACAACGCACGGCTAGGCAATTCACGGCAAGGCAAGGAAAGGGTAACGCAAGGGAAGGCACGGTCAGGCAAGGCAAGGCTAATGCACGACAACGCAAGGCTAGGCAGTGAACGGTAAGGCAAGGAAAGAGTAACGGAAGGAAAGGAAGGCAAGGGAAATCCAGGCAAGGCAAGTGTAACAAAAGGCAAGTCACGGCAAGGGGAAACAAGGCTAAGGCACGACAACGCACGGCTAGGCAATGCACGGCAAGGCAAGGAAAGGCTAACGCAAGGCAAGGCACGGTCAGGCGAGGCAAGGCTAAGGCACGACAACTCAAGGCTAGGCAATGCACGGAAGGCAAGCAAAGAGTAACGGAAGGTAAGGAAGGCAGGGGAAAGCAAGGTAAGGCAAGGGTAACGGAAGGAAACGCACGGCAAGGGGAAACAAGGCTAAGGCACGACAACGCACGGCTAGGCAATGCACGGCAAGGCAAGGAAAGGGTAACGCAAGGCAAGGCACGGTGAGGCAAGGCAAGGCTAATGCACGACAACGCACGGCTAGGCAATGCACGGCAAGGCAAGGAAAGGGTAACGCAAGGGAAGGCACGGTCAGACGAGGCAAGGCTAAGGCACGACAACGCAAGGCTAGGCAGTGCACGGTAAGGCAAGGAAAGAGTAACGGAAGGAAAGGAAGGCAAGGCAAATCCAGGCAAGGCAAGTGTAACAAAAGGCACGTCACTGCAAGGGGAAACAAGGCTAAGGCACGACAACGCACGGCTAGGCAATGCACGGCAAGGCAAGGAAAGGCTAACGCAAGGCAAGGCACGGTCCGGCGAGGCAAGGCTAAGGCACGACAACGCAAGGCTAGGCAATGCACGGAAGGCAAGCAAAGAGTAACGGATGGCAAGGAAGGCAAGGGAAAGCAAGGCAAGGCAAGGGTAACAGAAGGAACGGCACGGCAAGGGGAAACAAGGCTAAGGCACGACAACGCAGGGCTAGGCAATGCACGGCAACGCAAGGAAAGGGTAACGCAAGGCAAGGAACTGTCAGGCGAGGCAAGGGTAAGGCACGACAACGCAAGGCTAGGCAATGCACGGAAGGTAAGCAAAGAGAAACGTAAGGCAAGGAAAGCAAGGGAAAGCAAGGCAAGGTAAGGGTAAGGGAAGGAACGGCACGGCAAGGGGAAACCAGGCTAAGGCACGACAACGCACGGCTGGGCAATGCACGGCAAGGCAAGGAAAGGGTAACGCAAGGGAAGGCAAGGTCAGACGAGGCAAGGCTAATGCACGACAACGCAAGGCTAGGCAGTGCACGGCTAGGCAGGGAAAGAGTAACGGAAGGAAAGGAAGGCAAGGCAAAGCAAGGCAAGGCAAGTGTAACAAAAGGCACGGCCCGGCAAGGGGAAACAAGGCGAAGGGACGGCAACGCACGGCTAGGCAATGCACGGCCAGGCAAGGAAAGGGTAACGGAAGGCAAGGCACGGTGAGGCAAGGCAAGGCTAATGCACGACAATACAAGGCTAGGCAATGCACGGAAGGCAAGCAAAGAGTAACGGAAGGCAAGGAATGCAAGGCAAAGCAAGGCAACGGAAGCAAGGC
This sequence comes from Macrotis lagotis, assembly GCF_037893015.1. Classification (NCBI taxonomy): domain Eukaryota; kingdom Metazoa; phylum Chordata; class Mammalia; order Peramelemorphia; family Peramelidae; genus Macrotis; species Macrotis lagotis. Next base: position 29,212 of record NW_027422241.1, read on the forward strand.
TATGGGAAGGTGAAAAAAGGCTAAGGCACGACAAAGCAAGGCTAGGCAATGCACGGAAGGCAAGCAAAGAGTAACGGAAGGCAAGGAAGGCAAGGCAAAGCAAGGCAACCCAAGCAAGGCTATAGCAAGGTGAAACAAGGCTAAGGCACGACAACGCACGGCTAGACAATGCACGGCAAGGCAAGGAAAGGGTAACGCAAGGCAAGGCACGGTGAGGCAAGGCAAGGCTAATGTACGACAACGCACGGCTAGGCAATGCCCGGCAAGGCAAGGAAAGAGTAACGCAAGGCAAGGCACGGTCAGGCGAGGCAAGGCTAAGGAACGACAACGCAAGGCTAGACAATGCACGGAAGGCAAGCAAAGAGTAACGGAAGGCAAGGAATGCAAGGCAAATCAAGGCAACGCAAGCAAGGCTATGGCAAGGTGAAAAAAGGCTAAAGCACGACAACGCAAGGCTACGCAATGCACGGAAGGCAAGCAAAGAGTAACGGAAGGCAAGGAAGGCCAGGGAAAGCAAGGGAAGGCAAGGGTAACGGAAGGAAAGGCACGGCAAGGGGAAACAAGGCTAAGGCACGACAACGCACGGCTAGACAATGCACGGCAAGGCAAGGAAAGCGTAACGCAAGGCAAGGCACGGTGAGGCAAGGCAATGCTAATGCACGACAACGCACGGCTAGGCAATGCACGGCAAGGCAAGGAAAGGGTAACGCAAGGGAAGGCACGGTCAGACGAGGCAAGGCTAAGGCACGACAACGCAAGGCTAGGCAATGCCCGGAAGGCAAGCAAAGAGTAACGGAAGGCAAGGAAGGCAAGGAAAAGCAAGGCAAGGCAAGGGTAACAGAAGGAACGTCTCGGCAATGGGAAACAAGGCTAAGGGACGGCAACGCACGGCTAGGCAATGCACGGCCAGCCAAGGAAAGGGTAAAGCAAGGCAAGGCACGGTGAGGCAAGGCAAGGCTAATGCACGACAACGCAGGGCTAGGCAATGCACGGCAAGGCAAGGAAAGGGTAACGCAAGGGAAGGCACGGTCAGACGAAGCAAGGCTAAGGCACGACAACGCAAGGCTAGGCAATGCACGGAAGGCAAGCAAAGAGGAAAGGAAGGCAAGGAAGGCAAGGGAAAGCAAGGCAAGGCAAGGGTAACGGAAGGAAACGCACGGCAAGGGGAAACAAGGCTAAGGCACGACAACGCACGGCTAGGCAATGCACGGCAATGCAAGGAAAGGGTAACGCAAGGCAAGGCACGGTGAGGCAAGGCAAGGCTAATGCACGACAACGCACGGCTAGGCAATTCACGGCAAGGCAAGGAAAGGGTAACGCAAGGGAAGGCACGGTCAGGCAAGGCAAGGCTAATGCACGACAACGCAAGGCTAGGCAGTGAACGGTAAGGCAAGGAAAGAGTAACGGAAGGAAAGGAAGGCAAGGGAAATCCAGGCAAGGCAAGTGTAACAAAAGGCAAGTCACGGCAAGGGGAAACAAGGCTAAGGCACGACAACGCACGGCTAGGCAATGCACGGCAAGGCAAGGAAAGGCTAACGCAAGGCAAGGCACGGTCAGGCGAGGCAAGGCTAAGGCACGACAACTCAAGGCTAGGCAATGCACGGAAGGCAAGCAAAGAGTAACGGAAGGTAAGGAAGGCAGGGGAAAGCAAGGTAAGGCAAGGGTAACGGAAGGAAACGCACGGCAAGGGGAAACAAGGCTAAGGCACGACAACGCACGGCTAGGCAATGCACGGCAAGGCAAGGAAAGGGTAACGCAAGGCAAGGCACGGTGAGGCAAGGCAAGGCTAATGCACGACAACGCACGGCTAGGCAATGCACGGCAAGGCAAGGAAAGGGTAACGCAAGGGAAGGCACGGTCAGACGAGGCAAGGCTAAGGCACGACAACGCAAGGCTAGGCAGTGCACGGTAAGGCAAGGAAAGAGTAACGGAAGGAAAGGAAGGCAAGGCAAATCCAGGCAAGGCAAGTGTAACAAAAGGCACGTCACTGCAAGGGGAAACAAGGCTAAGGCACGACAACGCACGGCTAGGCAATGCACGGCAAGGCAAGGAAAGGCTAACGCAAGGCAAGGCACGGTCCGGCGAGGCAAGGCTAAGGCACGACAACGCAAGGCTAGGCAATGCACGGAAGGCAAGCAAAGAGTAACGGATGGCAAGGAAGGCAAGGGAAAGCAAGGCAAGGCAAGGGTAACAGAAGGAACGGCACGGCAAGGGGAAACAAGGCTAAGGCACGACAACGCAGGGCTAGGCAATGCACGGCAACGCAAGGAAAGGGTAACGCAAGGCAAGGAACTGTCAGGCGAGGCAAGGGTAAGGCACGACAACGCAAGGCTAGGCAATTCACGGAAGGTAAGCAAAGAGAAACGTAAGGCAAGGAAAGCAAGGGAAAGCAAGGCAAGGTAAGGGTAAGGGAAGGAACGGCACGGCAAGGGGAAACCAGGCTAAGGCACGACAACGCACGGCTGGGCAATGCACGGCAAGGCAAGGAAAGGGTAACGCAAGGGAAGGCAAGGTCAGACGAGGCAAGGCTAATGCACGACAACGCAAGGCTAGGCAGTGCACGGCTAGGCAGGGAAAGAGTAACGGAAGGAAAGGAAGGCAAGGCAAAGCAAGGCAAGGCAAGTGTAACAAAAGGCACGGCCCGGCAAGGGGAAACAAGGCGAAGGGACGGCAACGCACGGCTAGGCAATGCACGGCCAGGCAAGGAAAGGGTAACGGAAGGTAAGGCACGGTGAGGCAAGGCAAGGCTAATGCACGACAATACAAGGCTAGGCAATGCACGGAAGGCAAGCAAAGAGTAACGGAAGGCAAGGAATGCAAGGCAAAGCAAGGCAACGGAAGCAAGGCTATGGGAAGGTGAAAAAAGGCTAAGGCACGACAAAGCAAGGCTAGGCAATGCACGGAAGGCAAGCAAAGAGTAACGGAAGGCAAGGAAGGCAAGGCAAAGCAAGGCAACGCAAGCAAGGCTATAGCAAGGTGAAACAAGGCTAAGGCACGACAACGCACGGCTAGGCAATGCACGGCAAGGCAAGGAAAGGGTAACGCAAGGCAAGGCACGGTGAGGCAAGGCAAGGCTAATGTACGACAACGCACGGCTAGGCAATGCCCGGCAAGGCAAGGAAAGAGTAACGCAAGGCAAGGCACGGTCAGGCGAGGCAAGGCTAAGGAACGACAACGCAAGGCTAGACAATGCACGGAAGGCAAGCAAAGAGTAACGGAAGGCAAGGAATGCAAGGCAAATCAAGGCAACGCAAGCAAGGCTATGGCAAGGTGAAAAAAGGCTAAAGCACGACAACGCAAGGCTACGCAATGCACGGAAGGCAAGCAAAGAGTAACGGAAGGCAAGGAAGGCCAGGGAAAGCAAGGGAAGGCAAGGGTAACGGAAGGAAAGGCACGGCAAGGGGAAACAAGGCTAAGGCACGACAACGCACGGCTAGACAATGCACGGCAAGGCAAGGAAAGCGTAACGCAAGGCAAGGCACGGTGAGGCAAGGCAATGCTAATGCACGACAACGCACGGCTAGGCAATGCACGGCAAGGCAAGGAAAGGGTAACGCAAGGGAAGGCACGGTCAGACGAGGCAAGGCTAAGGCACGACAACGCAAGGCTAGGCAATGCCCGGAAGGCAAGCAAAGAGTAACGGAAGGCAAGGAAGGCAAGGAAAAGCAAGGCAAGGCAAGGGTAACAGAAGGAACGTCTCGGCAATGGGAAACAAGGCTAAGGGACGGCAACGCACGGCTAGGCAATGCACGGCCAGCCAAGGAAAGGGTAAAGCAAGGCAAGGCACGGTGAGGCAAGGCAAGGCAAATGCACGACAACGCAGGGCTAGGCAATGCACGGCAAGGCAAGGAAAGGGTAACGCAAGGGAAGGCACGGTCAGACGAAGCAAGGCTAAGGCACGACAACGCAAGGCTAGGCAATGCACGGAAGGCAAGCAAAGAGGAAAGGAAGGCAAGGAAGGCAAGGGAAAGCAAGGCAAGGCAAGGGTAACGGAAGGAAACGCACGGCAAGGGGAAACAAGGCTAAGGCACGACAACGCACGGCTAGGCAATGCACGGCAATGCAAGGAAAGGGTAACGCAAGGCAAGGCACGGTGAGGCAAGGCAAGGCTAATGCACGACAACGCACGGCTAGGCAATTCACGGCAAGGCAAGGAAAGGGTAACGCAAGGGAAGGCACGGTCAGGCAAGGCAAGGCTAATGCACGACAACGCAAGGCTAGGCAGTGAACGGTAAGGCAAGGAAAGAGTAACGGAAGGAAAGGAAGGCAAGGGAAATCCAGGCAAGGCAAGTGTAACAAAAGGCAAGTCACGGCAAGGGGAAACAATGCTAAGGCACGACAACGCACGGCTAGGCAATGGACGGCAAGGCAAGGAAAGGCTAACGCAAGGCAAGGCACGGTCAGGCGAGGCAAGGCTAAGGCACGACAACTCAAGGCTAGGCAATGCACGGAAGGCAAGCAAAGAGTAACGGAAGGTAAGGAAGGCAGGGGAAAGCAAGGTAAGGCAAGGGTAACGGAAGGAAACGCACGGCAAGGGGAAACAAGGCTAAGGCACGACAACGCACGGCTAGGCAATGCACGGCAAGGCAAGGAAAGGGTAACGCAAGGCAAGGCACGGTGAGGCAAGGCAAGGCTAATGCACGACAACGCACGGCTAGGCAATGCACGGCAAGGCAAGGAAAGGGTAACGCAAGGGAAGGCAAGGTCAGACGAGGCAAGGCTAATGCACGACAACGCAAGGCTAGGCAGTGCACGGCTAGGCAGGGAAAGAGTAACGGAAGGAAAGGAAGGCAAGGCAAAGCAAGGCAAGGCAAGTGTAACAAAAGGCACGGCCCGGCAAGGGGAAACAAGGCGAAGGGACGGCAACGCACGGCTAGGCAATGCACGGCCAGGCAAGGAAAGGGTAACGGAAGGTAAGGCACGGTGAGGCAAGGCAAGGCTAATGCACGACAATACAACGCTAGGAAATGCACGGAAGGCAAGCAAAGAGTAACGGAAGGCAAGGAAGGCAAGGCAAAGCAAGGCAACGCAAGCAAGGCTATAGGAAGGTGAAACAAGGCTAAGGCACGACAACGCACGGCTAGGCAATGCACGGCAAGGCAAGGAAAGGGTAACGCAAGGCAAGGCACGGTGAGGCAAGGCAAGGCTAATGCACGACAACGCACGGCTAGGCAATGCACGGCAAGGCAAGGAAAGGGTAACGCAAGGCAAGTCACGGTCAGGCGAGGCAAGGCTAAGGAACGACAACGCAAGGCTAGACAATGCACGGAAGGCAAGCAAAGAGTAACGGAAGGCAAGGAATGCAAGGGAAAGCAAGGCAACGCAAGCAATGGCAAGGTGAAAAAAGGCTAAGGCACGACAACGCACGGCTAGGCAATGCACGGAAGGCAAGCAAAGAGTAACGGAAGGCAAGGAAGGCAGGGAAAGCAAGGCAAGGCAAGGGTAACGGAAGGAAAGGCACGGCAAGGGCAAGGCTAAGGCACGACAACGCACGGCTAGGCAATTCACGGCAAGGCAAGGAAAGGGTAACGCAAGGGAAGGCACGGTCAGGCAAGGCAAGGCTAATGCACGACAACGCAAGGCTAGGCAGTGAACGGTAAGGCAAGGAAAGAGTAACGGAAGGAAAGGAAGGCAAGGGAAATCCAGGCAAGGCAAGTGTAACAAAAGGCAAGTCACGGCAAGGGGAAACAAGGCTAAGGCACGACAACGCACGGCTAGGCAATGCACGGCAAGGCAAGGAAAGGCTAACGCAAGGCAAGGCACGGTCAGGCGAGGCAAGGCTAAGGCACGACAACTCAAGGCTAGGCAATGCACGGAAGGCAAGCAAAGAGTAACGGAAGGTAAGGAAGGCAGGGGAAAGCAAGGTAAGGCAAGGGTAACGGAAGGAAACGCACGGCAAGGGGAAACAAGGCTAAGGCACGACAACGCACGGCTAGGCAATGCACGGCAAGGCAAGGAAAGGGTAACGCAAGGCAAGGCACGGTGAGGCAAGGCAAGGCTAATGCACGACAACGCACGGCTAGGCAATGCACGGCAAGGCAAGGAAAGGGTAACGCAAGGGAAGGCACGGTCAGACGAGGCAAGGCTAAGGCACGACAACGCAAGGCTAGGCAGTGCACGGTAAGGCAAGGAAAGAGTAACGGAAGGAAAGGAAGGCAAGGCAAATCCAGGCAAGGCAAGTGTAACAAAAGGCACGTCACTGCAAGGGGAAACAAGGCTAAGGCACGACAACGCACGGCTAGGCAATGCACGGCAAGGCAAGGAAAGGCTAACGCAAGGCAAGGCACGGTCCGGCGAGGCAAGGCTAAGGCACGACAACGCAAGGCTAGGCAATGCACGGAAGGCAAGCAAAGAGTAACGGATGGCAAGGAAGGCAAGGGAAAGCAAGGCAAGGCAAGGGTAACAGAAGGAACGGCACGGCAAGGGGAAACAAGGCTAAGGCACGACAACGCAGGGCTAGGCAATGCACGGCAACGCAAGGAAAGGGTAACGCAAGGCAAGGAACTGTCAGGCGAGGCAAGGGTAAGGCACGACAACGCAAGGCTAGGCAATGCACGGAAGGTAAGCAAAGAGAAACGTAAGGCAAGGAAAGCAAGGGAAAGCAAGGCAAGGTAAGGGTAAGGGAAGGAACGGCACGGCAAGGGGAAACCAGGCTAAGGCACGACAACGCACGGCTGGGCAATGCACGGCAAGGCAAGGAAAGGGTAACGCAAGGGAAGGCAAGGTCAGACGAGGCAAGGCTAATGCACGACAACGCAAGGCTAGGCAGTGCACGGCTAGGCAGGGAAAGAGTAACGGAAGGAAAGGAAGGCAAGGCAAAGCAAGGCAAGGCAAGTGTAACAAAAGGCACGGCCCGGCAAGGGGAAACAAGGCGAAGGGACGGCAACGCACGGCTAGGCAATGCACGGCCAGGCAAGGAAAGGGTAACGGAAGGTAAGGCACGGTGAGGCAAGGCAAGGCTAATGCACGACAATACAACGCTAGGCTAGGCAATGCACGGAAGGCAAGCAAAGAGTAACGGAAGGCAAGGAAGGCAAGGCAAAGCAAGGCAACGCAAGCAAGGCTATAGCAAGGTGAAACAAGGCTAAGGCACGACAACGCACGGCTAGGCAATGCACGGCAAGGTAAGGAAAGGGTAACGCAAGGCAAGGCACGGTGAGGCAAGGCAAGGCTAATGTACGACAACGCACGGCTAGGCAATGCACGGCAAGGCAAGGAAAGGGTAACGCAAGGCAAGGCACGGTCAGGCGAGGCAAGGCTAAGGAACGACAACGCAAGGCTAGACAATGCACGGAAGGCAAGCAAAGAGTAACGGAAGGCAAGGAATGCAAGGCAAAGCAAGGCAACGCAAGCAAGGCTATGGCAAGGTGAAAAAAGGCTAAAGCACGACAACGAAAGGCTACGCAATGCACGGAAGGCAAGCAAAGAGTAACGGAAGGCAAGGAAGGCCAGGGAAAGCAAGGGAAGGCAAGGGTAACGGAAGGAAAGGCACGGCAAGGGCAAACAAGGCTAAGGCACGACAACGCACGGCTAGGCAATGAAAGGCAAGGCAAGGAAAGGGTAACGCAAGGCAAGGCACGGTGAGGCAAGGCAAGGCTAATGCACGACAACGCAGGGCTAGGCAATGCACGGAAGGCAAGCAAAGTGTAACGGAAGGCAAGGAAGGCCAGGGAAAGCACAGCAAGGCAAGGGTAACGGAAGGAAAGGCACGGCAAGGCGAAACAAGGCTAAGGCACGACAACGCACGGCTAGGCAATGCACGAAAGGCAAGCAAAGATTAACGGAAGGCAAGGAAGGAAAGGCACGGCAAGGCAACGCAAGCAAGGCTATAGCAAGGTGAAACAAAGCTAAGGCACGACAACGCACGGCTAGGCAATGCACGGCAAGGCAAGGAAAGGGTAACGCAAGGCAAGGCACGGTGAGGCAAGGCAAGGCTAATGCACGACAACGCAGGGCTAGGCAATGCACGGCTAGGCAAGGAAAGGGTAACGCAAGGGAAGGCACGGTCAGACGAGGCAAGGCTAAGGCACGACAACTCAACGCTAGGCAATGCACGGAAGGCAAGCAAAGAGTAACGGAAGGCAAGGAAGGCACGGGAAAGCAAGGTAAGGCAAGGGTAACGGAAGGAAATGCACGGCAAGGGGAAACAAGGCTAAGGCACGACAACGCACGGCTAGGCAATGCACGGCAAGGCAAGGAAAGGGTAACGCAAGGCAAGGCACGGTGAGGCAAGGCAAGGCTAATGCACGACAACGCACGGCTAGGCAATGCACGGGAAGGCAAGGAAAGGGTAACGCAAGGGAAGGCACGGTCAGACGAGGCAAGGCTAAGGCACGACAACGCAAGGCTAGGCAATGCACGGAAGGCAAGCAAAGAGGAACGGAAGGCAAAGAAGGCAAGGGAAAGCAAGGGAAGGCAAGCGTAACAGAAGGAACGGCTCGGCAAGGGCAAACAAGGCTAAGGCACGGCAACGCACGGCTAGGCAATGCACGGCCAGCCAAGGAAAGGGTAACGCAAGGCAAGGCACGGTCAGGCAAGGCAAGGCTAATGCACGACAACGCAAGGCTAGGCAGTGCACGGTAAGGCAAGGAAAGAGTAACGGAAGGAAAGGAAGGCAAGGCAAATCCAGGCAAGGCAAGTGTAACAAAAGGCACGGCACGGCAAGGGGAAACAAGGCTAAGGCACGACAACGCACGGCTAGGCAATGCACGGCAAGGCAAGGAAAGGCTAACGCAAGGCAAGGCACGGTCAGGCGAGGCAAGGACAAGGCACGACAACGCAAGGCTAGGCAATGCACGGAAGGCAAGCAAAGAGTAACGGATGGAAAGGAAGGCAAGGGAAAGCAAGGCAAGGCAAGGGTAACAGAAGGAACGGCACGGCAAGGGGAAACAAGGCAAAGGCACGACAACGCACGGCTAGGCAATGCACGGCAAGGCAAGGAAAGGCTACCGCAAGGCAAGGCACGGTCAGGCGAGGCAAGGCTAATGCACGACAACGCAAGGCTACGCAGTGCACGGCTAGGCAGGGAAAGAGTAACGGAAGGAAAGGAAGGCAAGGCAAAGCAAGGCAAGGCAAGTGTAACAAAAGGCACGGCCCGGCAAGGGGAAGCAAGGCGAAGGGACGGCAACGCACGGCTAGGCAATGCACGGCCAGGCAAGGAAAGGGTAACGGAAGGCAAGGCACGGTGAGGCAAGGCAAGGCTAATGCACGACAATACAAGGCTAGGCAATGCACGGAAGGCAAGCAAAGAGTAACGGAAGGCAAGGAATGCAAGGCAAAGCAAGGCAACGCAAGCAAGGCTATGGGAAGTTGAAAAAAGGCTAAGGCACGACAAAGCAAGGCTAGGCAATGGACGGAAGGCAAGCAAAGAGTAACGGAAGGCAAGGAATGCAAGGCAAAGCAAGGCAACGCAAGCAAGGCTATGGGAAGTTGAAAAAAGGCTAAGGCACGACAAAGCAAGGCTAGGCAATGGACGGAAGGCAAGCAAAGAGTAACGGAAGGCAAGGAATGCAAGGCAAAGCAAGGCAACGCAAGCAAGGCTATGGGAAGTTGAAAAAAGGCTAAGGCACGACAAAGCAAGGCTAGGCAATGGACGGAAGGCAAGCAAAGAGTAACGGAAGGCAAGGAAGGCAAGGGTATAGCAAGGTGAAACAAGGCTAAGGCACGACAACGCACGGCTAGGCAATGCACGGCAAGGCAAGGAAAGAGTAACGCAAGGCAAGGCACGGTCAGGCGAGGCAAGGCTAAGGAACGACAACGCAAGGCTAGACAATGCACGGAAGGCAAGCAAAGAGTAACGGAAGGCAAGGAATGCAAGGCAAAGCAAGGCAACGCAAGCAAGGCTATGGCAAGGTGAAAAAAGGCTAAAGCACGACAACGCAAGGCTACGCAATGCACGGAAGGCAAGCAAAGAGTAACGGAAGGCAAGGAAGGCCAGGGAAAGCAAGGGAAGGCAAGGGTAACGGAAGGAAAGGCACGGCAAGGGCAAACAAGGCTAAGGCACGACAACGCACGGCTAGACAATGCACGGAAGGCAAGGAAAGCGTAACGCAAGGCAAGGCACGGTGAGGCAAGGCAAGGCTAATGCACGACAACGCACGGCTAGGCAATGCACGGCAAGGCAAGGAAAGGGTAACGCAAGGGAAGGCACGGTCAGACGAGGCAAGGATAAGGCACGAAAACGCATCGCAAGGCAATGCACGGAAGGCAAGCAAAGAGTAACGGAAGGCAAGGAAGGCAAGGGAAAGCAAGGCAAGGCAAGGGTAACAGAAGGAACGGTTCGGCAAGGGGAAACAAGGCTAAGGGACGGCAACGCACGGCTAGGGAATGCACGGCCAGCCAAGGAAACGGTAACGCAAGGCAAGGCACGGTCAGGCAAGGCAAGGCTAATGCACGACAACGCAAGGCTAGGCAGTGCACGGTAAGGCAAGGAAAGAGAAACGGAAGGAAAGGAAGGCAAGGCAAATCCAGGCAAGGCAAGTGTAACAAAAGGCACGGCACGGCAAGGGGAAACAAGGCTAAGGCACGACAACGCACGGCTAGGCAATGCACGGCAAGGCAATTAAAGGGTAACGCAAGGCAAGGCACGGTGAGGCAAGGCAAGGCTAATGCACGACAACGCACGCCTAGGCAATGCACGGCAAGGCAAGGAAAGGCTAACGCAAGGCAAGGCACGGTCAGGCGAGGCAAGACTAAGGCACGACAACTCAACGCTAGGCAATGCACGGAAGGCAAGCAAAGAGTAGCGGAAGGCAAGGAAGGCACGGGAAAGCAAGGTAAGGCAAGGGTAACGGAAGGAAACGCACGGCAAGGGGAAACAAGGCTAAGGCACGACAACGCACGGCTAGGCAATGCACGGCAAGGCAAGGAAAGGGTAACGCAAGGTAAGGCACGGTGAGGCAAGGCAAGGCTAATGCACGACAAGGCACGGCTAGGCAATGCACGGCAAGGCAAGGAAAGAGTAACGCAAGGGAAGGCACGGTCAGACGAGGCAAGGCTAAGGCATGACAACGCAAGGCTAGGCAATGCACGGAAGGCAAGCAAAGAGGAACGGAAGGCAAGGAAGGCAAGGGAAAGCAAGGGAAGGCAAGCGTAACAGAAGGAACGGCTCGGCAAGGGCAAACAAGGCTAAGGCACGGCAACGCACGGCTAGGCAATGCACGGCCAGCCAAGGAAAGGGTAACGCAAGGAAAGGCACAGTCAGGCAAGGCAAGGCTAATGCACGACAACGCAAGGCTAGGCAGTGCACGGTAAGGCAAGGAAAGAGAAACGGAAGGAAAGGAAGGCAAGGCAAATCAAGGCAAGGCAAGTGTAACAAAAGGCACGGCACGGCAAGGGGAAACAAGGCTAAGGCACGACAACGCACGGCTAGGCAATGCACGGCAAGGCAAGGAAAGGGTAACGCAAGGCAAGGCACGGTGAGGCAAGGCAAGGCTAATGCACGACAACGCACGGCTAGGCAATGCACGGCAAGGCAAGGAAAGGGTAACGCAAGGGAAGGCACGGTCAGACGAGGCAAGGCTAAGGAACGACAACGCAAGGCTAGACAATGCACGGAAGGCAAGCAAAGAGTAACGGAAGGCAAGGAATGCAATGCAAAGCAAGGCAACGCAAGCAAGGCTATAGCAAGGTGAAACAAGGCTAAGGCACGACAACGCACGGCTAGGCAATGCACGGCAAGGCAAGGAAAGGGTAACGCAAGACAAGGCACGGTGAGGCAAGGCAAGGCTAATGCACGACAACGCAAGGCTAGGCAATGCACGGCAAGGCAAGGAAAGAGTAACGCAAGGCAAGGCACGGTCAGGCGAGGCAAGGCTAAGGAATGACAACGCAAGGCTAGACAATGCACGGAAGGCAAGCAAAGAGTAACGGAAGGCAAGGAATGCAAGGCAAATCAAGGCAACGCAAGCAAGGCTATGGCAAGGTGAAAAAAGGCTAAAGCACGACAACGCAAGGCTACGCAATGCACGGAAGGCAAGCAAAGAGTAACGGAAGGCAAGGAAGGCCAGGGAAAGCAAGGGAAGGCAAGGGTAACGGAAGGAAAGGCACGGCAAGGGGAAACAAGGCTAAGGCACGACAACGCACGGCTAGACAATGCACGGCAAGGCAAGGAAAGCGTAACGCAAGGCAAGGCACGGTGAGGCAAGGCAAGGCTAATGCACGACAACGCACGGCTAGGCAATGCACGGCAAGGCAAGGAAAGGGTAACGCAAGGGAAGGCACGGTCAGACGAGGCAAGGCTAAGGCACGACAACGCAAGGCTAGGCAATGCCGGGAAGGCAAGCAAAGAGTAACGGAAGGCAAGGAAGGCAAGGAAAAGCAAGGCAAGGCAAGGGTAACAGAAGGAACGTCTCGGCAATGGGAAACAAGGCTAAGGGACGGCAACGCACGGCTAGGCAATGCACGGCCAGCCAAGGAAAGGGCAAAGCAAGGCAAGGCACGGTGAGGCAAGGCAAGGCTAATGCACGACAACGCAGGGCTAGGCAATGAACGGCAAGGCAAGGAAAGGGTAACGCAAGGGAAGGCACGGTCAGACGAAGCAAGGCTAAGGCACGACAACGCAAGGCTAGGCAATGCACGGAAGGCAAGCAAAGAGGAAAGGAAGGCAAGGAAGGCAAGGGAAAGCAAGGCAAGGCAAGGGTAACGGAAGGAAACGCACGGCAAGGGGAAACAAGGCTAAGGCACGACAACGCACGGCTAGGCAATGCACGGCAATGCAAGGAAAGGGTAACGCAAGGCAAGGCACGGTGAGGCAAGGCAAGGCTAATGCACGACAACGCACGGCTAGGCAATGCACGGCAAGGCAAGGAAAGGGTAACGCAAGGGAAGGCACGGTCAGGCAAGGCAAGGCTAATGCACGACAACGCAAGGCTAGGCAGTGAACGGTAAGGCAAGGAAAGAGTAACGGAAGGAAAGGAAGGCAAGGGAAATCCAGGCAAGGCAAGTGTAACAAAAGGGAAGTCACGGCAAGGGGAAACAAGGCTAAGGCACGACAACGCACGGCTAGGCAATGCACGGCAATGCAAGGAAAGGCTAACGCAAGGCAAGGCACGGTCAGGCGAGGCAAGGCTAAGGCACGACAACTCAAGGCTAGGCAATGCACGGAAGGCAAGCAAAGAGTAACGGAAGGTAAGGAAGGCAGGGGAAAGCAAGGTAAGGCAAGGGTAACGGAAGGAAACGCACGGCAAGGGGAAACAAGGCTAAGGCACGACAACGCACGGCTAGGCAATGCACGGCAAGGCAAGGAAAGGGTAACGCAAGGCAAGGCACGGTGAGGCAAGGCAAGGCTAAGGCACGACAACGCAAGGCTAGGCAATGCACGGAAGGCAAGCAAAGAGTAACGGATGGCAAGGAAGGCAAGGGAAAGCAAGGCAAGGCAAGGGTAACAGAAGGAACGGCACGGCAAGGGGAAACAAGGCTAAGGCACGACAACGCAGGGCTAGGCAATGCACGGCAACGCAAGGAAAGGGTAACGCAAGGCAAGGAACTGTCAGGCGAGGCAAGGGTAAGGCACGACAACGCAAGGCTAGGCAATGCACGGAAGGTAAGCAAAGAGAAACGTAAGGCAAGGAAAGCAAGGGAAAGCAAGGCAAGGTAAGGGTAAGGGAAGGAACGGCACGGCAAGGGGAAACCAGGCTAAAGCACGAAAACGCACGGCTGGGCAATGCACGGCAAGGCAAGGAAAGGGTAACGCAAGGGAAGGCAAGGTCAGACGAGGCAAGGCTAATGCACGACAACGCAAGGCTAGGCAGTGCACGGCTAGGCAGGGAAAGAGTAACGGAAGGAAAGGAAGGCAAGGCAAAGCAAGGCAAGGCAAGTGTAACAAAAGGCACGGCCCGGCAAGGGGAAACAAGGCGAAGGGACGGCAACGCACGGCTAGGCAATGCACGGCCAGGCAAGGAAAGGGTAACGGAAGGTAAGGCACGGTGAGGCAAGGCAAGGCTAATGCACGACAATACAACGCTAGGCAATGCACGGAAGGCAAGCAAAGAGTAACGGAAGGCAAGGAATGCAAGGCAAAGCAAGGCAACGGAAGCAAGGCTATGGGAAGGTGAAAAAAGGCTAAGGCACGACAAAGCAAGGCTAGGCAATGCACGGAAGGCAAGCAAAGAGTAACGGAAGGCAAGGAAGGCAAGGCAAAGCAAGGCAACGCAAGCAAGGCTATAGCAAGGTGAAACAAGGCTAAGGCACGACAACGCACGGCTAGGCAATGCACGGCAAGGTAAGGAAAGGGTAACGCAAGGCAAGGCACGGTGAGGCAAGGCAAGGCTAATGTACGACAACGCACGGCTAGGCAATGCACGGCAAGGCAAGGAAAGGGTAACGCAAGGCAAGGCACGGTCAGGCGAGGCAAGGCTAAGGAACGACAACGCAAGGCTAGACAATGCACGGAAGGCAAGCAAAGAGTAACGGAAGGCAAGGAATGCAAGGCAAAGCAAGGCAACGCAAGCAAGGCTATGGCAAGGTGAAAAAAGGCTAAAGCACGACAACGAAAGGCCTCGCAATGCACGGAAGGCAAGCAAAGAGTAACGGAAGGCAAGGAAGGCCAGGGAAAGCAAGGGAAGGCAAGGGCAACGGAAGGAAAGGCACGGCAAGGGCAAACAAGGCTAAGGCACGGCAACGCACGGCTAGGCAATGAACGGCAAGGCAAGGAAAGGGTAACGCAAGGCAAGGCACGGTGAGGCAAGGCAAGGCTAATGCACGACAACGCAGGGCTAGGCAATGCACGGAAGGCAAGCAAAGATTAACGGAAGGCAAGGAAGGCAAGGCAAAGCAAGGCAACGCAAGCAAGGCTATAGCAAGGTGAAACAAAGCTAAGGCACGACAACGCACGGCTAGGCAATGCACGGCAAGGCAAGGAAAGGGTAACGCAAGGCAAGGCACGGTGAGGCAAGGCAAGGCTAATGCACGACAACGCAGGGCTAGGCAATGCACGGCAAGGCAAGGAAAGGGTAACGCAAGGGAAGGCACGGTCAGACGAGGCAAGGCTAAGGCACGACAACTCAACGCTAGGCAATGCACGGAAGGCAAGCAAAGAGTAACGGAAGGCAAGGAAGGCACGGGAAAGCAAGGTAAGGCAAGGGTAACGGAAGGAAACGCACGGCAAGGGGAAACAAGGCTAATGCACGACAACGCACGGCTAGGCAATGCACGGCAAGGCAAGGAAAGGGTAACGCAAGGGAAGGCACGGTCAGACGAGGCAAGGCTAAGGCACGACAACGCAAGGCTAGGCAATGCACGGAAGGCAAGCAAAGAGGAACGGAAGGCAAGGAAGGCAAGGGAAAGCAAGGGAAGGCAAGCGTAACAGAAGGAACGGCTCGGCAAGGGCAAACAAGGCTAAGGCACGGCAACGCACGGCTAGGCAATGCACGGAAGGCAAGCAAAGAGTAACGGAAGGCAAGGAATGCAAGGCAAAGCAAGGCAACGGAAGCAAGGCTATGGGAAGGTGAAAAAAGGCTAAGGCACGACAAAGCAAGGCTAGGCAATGCACGGAAGGCAAGCAAAGAGTAACGGAAGGCAAGGAAGGCAAGGCAAAGCAAGGCAACGCAAGCAAGGCTATGGCAAGGTGAAACAAGGCTAAAGCACGACAACGCACGGCTAGGCAATGCACGGCAAGGGAAGGAAAGGGTAACGCAAGGCAAGGCACGGTGAGGCAAGGCAAGGCTAATGTACGACAACGCACGGCTAGGCAATGCACGGCAAGGCAAGGAAAGGGTAACGCAAGGCAAGGCACGGTCAGGCGAGGCAAGGCTAAGGAACGACAACGCAAGGCTAGACAATGCACGGAAGGCAAGCAAAGAGTAACGGAAGGCAAGGAATGCAAGGCAAAGCAAGGCAATGCAAGCAAGGCTATGGCAAGGTGAAAAAAGGCTAAAGCACGACAACACAAGGCTACGCAATGCACGGAAGGCAAGCAAAGAGTAACGGAAGGCAAGGAAGGCCAGGGAAAGCAAGGGAAGGCAAGGGTAACGGAAGGAAAGGCACGGCAAGGGGAAACAAGGCTAAGGCACGACAACGCACGGCTAGACAATGCACGGCAAGGCAAGGAAAGCGTAACGCAAGGCAAGGCACGGTGAGGCAAGGCAAGGCTAATGCACAACAACGCACGGCTAGGCAATGCACGGCAAGGCAAGGAAAGGGTAACGCAAGGGAAGGCACGGTCAGACGAGGCAAGGCTAAGGCACGACAACGCAAGGCTAGGCAATGCCCGGAAGGCAAGCAAAGAGTAACGGAAGGCAAGGAAGGCAAGGAAAAGCAAGGCAAGGCAAGGGTAACAGAAGGAACGTCTCGGCAATGGGAAACAAGGCTAAGGGACGGCAACGCACGGCTAGGCAATGCACGGCCAGCCAAGGAAAGGGTAAAGCAAGGCAAGGCACGGTGAGGCAAGGCAAGGCTAATGCACGACAACGCAGGGCTAGGCAATGCACGGCAAGGCAAGGAAAGGGTAACGCAAGGGAAGGCACGGTCAGACGAAGCAAGGCTAAGGCACGACAACGCAAGGCTAGGCAATGCACGGAAGGCAAGCAAAGAGGAAAGGAAGGCAAGGAAGGCAAGGGAAAGCAAGGCAAGGCAAGGGTAACGGAAGGAAACGCACGGCAAGGGGAAAAAAGGCTAAGGCACGACAACGCACGGCTAGGCAATGCACGGCAATGCAAGGAAAGGGTAACGCAAGGCAAGGCACGGTGAGGCAAGGCAAGGCTAATGCACGACAACGCACGGCTAGGCAATTCACGGCAAGGCAAGGAAAGGGTAACGCAAGGGAAGGCACGGTCAGGCAAGGCAAGGCTAATGCACGACAACGCAAGGCTAGGCAGTGAACGGTAAGGCAAGGAAAGAGTAACGGAAGGAAAGGAAGGCAAGGCAAATCCAGGCAAGGCAAGTGTAACAAAAGGCAAGTCACGGCAAGGGGAAACAAGGCTAAGGCACGACAACGCACGGCTAGGCAATGCACGGCAAGGCAAGGAAAGGCTAACGCAAGGCAAGGCACGGTCAGGCGAGGCAAGGCTAAGGCACGACAACTCAAGGCTAGGCAATGCACGGAAGGCAAGCAAAGAGTAACGGAAGGTAAGGAAGGCAGGGGAAAGCAAGGTAAGGCAAGGGTAACGGAAGGAAACGCACGGCAAGGGGAAACAAGGCTAAGGCACGACAACGCACGGCTAGGCAATGCACGGCAAGGCAAGGAAAGGGTAACGCAAGGCAAGGCACGGTGAGGGAAGGCAAGGCTAATGCACGACAACGCACGGCTAGGCAATGCACGGCAAGGCAAGGAAAGGGTAACGCAAGGGAAGGCACGGTCAGACGAGGCAAGGCTAAGGCACGACAACGCAAGGCTAGGCAATGCACGGAAGGCAAGCAAAGAGTAACGGATGGCAAGGAAGGCAAGGGAAAGCAAGGCAAGGCAAGGGTAACAGAAGGAACGGCACGGCAAGGGGAAACAAGGCTAAGGCACGACAACGCAGGGCTAGGCAATGCACGGCAACGCAAGGAAAGGGTAACGCAAGGCAAGGAACAGTCAGGCGAGGCAAGGGTAAGGCACGACAACGCAAGGCTAGGCAATGCACGGAAGGGAAGCAAAGAGAAACGTAAGGCAAGGAAAGCAAGGGAAAGCAAGGCAAGGTAAGGGTAAGGGAAGGAACGGCACGGCAAGGGGAAACCAGGCTAAGGCACGACAACGCACGGCTGGGCAATGCACGGCAAGGCAAGGAAAGGGTAACGCAAGGGAAGGCAAGGTCAGACGAGGCAAGGCTAATGCACGACAACGCAAGGCTAGGCAGTGCACGGCTAGGCAGGGAAAGAGTAACGGAAGGAAAGGAAGGCAAGGCAAAGCAAGGCAAGGCAAGTGTAACAAAAGGCACGGCCCGGCAAGGGGAAACAAGGCGAAGGGACGGCAACGCACGGCTAGGCAATGCACGGCCAGGCAAGGAAAGGGTAACGGAAGGTAAGGCACGGTGAGGCAAGGCAAGGCTAATGCACGACAATACAACGCTAGGCAATGCACGGAAGGCAAGCAAAGAGTAACGGAAGGCAAGGAATGCAAGGCAAAGCAAGGCAACGGAAGCAAGGCTATGGGAAGGTGAAAAAAGGCTAAGGCACGACAAAGCAACGCTAGGCAATGCACGGAAGGCAAGCAAAGAGTAACGGAAGGCAAGGAAGGCAAGGCAAAGCAAGGCAACGCAAGCAAGGCTATAGCAAGGTGAAACAAGGCTAAGGCACGACAACGCACGGCTAGGCAATGCACGGCAAGGTAAGGAAAGGGTAACGCAAGGCAAGGCACGGTGAGGCAAGGCAAGGCTAATGTACGACAACGCACGGCTAGGCAATGCACGGCAAGGCAAGGAAAGGGTAACGCAAGGCAAGGCACGGTCAGGCGAGGCAAGGCTAAGGAACGACAACGCAAGGCTAGACAATGCACGGAAGGCAAGCAAAGAGTAACGGAAGGCAAGGAATGCAAGGCAAAGCAAGGCAACGCAAGCAAGGCTATGGCAAGGTGAAAAAAGGCTAAAGCACGACAACGAAAGGCTACGCAATGCACGGAAGGCAAGCAAAGAGTAACGGAAGGCAAGGAAGGCCAGGGAAAGCAAGGGAAGGCAAGGGCAACGGAAGGAAAGGCACGGCAAGGGCAAACAAGGCTAAGGCACGACAACGCACGGCTAGGCAATGAACGGCAAGGCAAGGAAAGGGTAACGCAAGGCAAGGCACGGTGAGGCAAGGCAAGGCTAATGCACGACAACGCAGGGCTAGGCAATGCACGGAAGGCAAGCAAAGTGTAACGGAAGGCAAGGAAGGCCAGGGAAAGCACAGCAAGGCAAGGGTAACGGAAGGAAAGGCACGGCAAGGCGAAACAAGGCTAAGGCACGACAACGCACGGCTAGGCAATGCACGGAAGGCAAGCAAAGATTAACGGAAGGCAAGGAAGGCAAGGCAAAGCAAGGCAACGCAAGCAAGGCTATAGCAAGGTGAAACAAAGCTAAGGCACGACAACGCACGGCTAGGCAATGCACGGCAAGGCAAGGAAAGGGTAACGCAAGGCAAGGCACGGTGAGGCAAGGCAAGGCTAATGCACGACAACGCAGGGCTAGGCAATGCACGGCAAGGCAAGGAAAGGGTAACGCAAGGGAAGGCACGGTCAGCCGAGGCAAGGCTAAGGCACGACAACTCAACGCTAGGCAATGCACGGAAGGCAAGCAAAGAGTAACGGAAGGCAAGGAAGGCACGGGAAAGCAAGGTAAGGCAAGGGTAACGGAAGGAAACGCACGGCAAGGGGAAACAAGGCTAATGCACGACAACGCACGGCTAGGCAATGCACGGCAAGGCAAGGAAAGGGTAACGCAAGGGAAGGCACGGTCAGACGAGGCAAGGCTAAGGCACGACAACGCAAGGCTAGGCAATGCACGGAAGGCAAGTAAAGAGGAACGGAAGGCAAGGAAGGCAAGGGAAAGCAAGGGAAGGCAAGCGTAACAGAAGGAACGGCTCGGCAAGGGCAAACAAGGCTAAGGCACGGCAACGCACGGCTAGGCAATGCACGGCCAGCCAAGGAAAGGGTAACGCAAGGCAAGGCACGGTCAGGCAAGGCAAGGCTAATGCACGACAACGCAACGCTAGGCAGTGCACGGTAAGGCAAGGAAAGAGTAACGGAAGGAAAGGAAGGCAAGGCAAATCCAGGCAAGGCAAGTGTAACAAAAGGCACGTCACGGCAAGGGGAAACAAGGCTAAGGCACGACAACGCACGGCTAGGCAATGCACGGCAAGGCAAGGAAAGGCTAACGCAAGGCAAGGCACGGTCAGGCGAGGCAAGGCCAAGGCACGACAACGCAAGGCTAGGCAATGCACGGAAGGCAAGCAAAGAGTAACGGATGGCAAGGAAGGCAAGGGAAAGCAAGGCAAGGCAAGGGTAACAGAAGGAACGGCACGGCAAGGGGAAACAAGGCAAAGGCACGACAACGCACGGCTAGGCAATGCACGGCAAGGCAAGGAAAGGCTACCGCAAGGCAAGGCACGGTCAGGCGAGGCAAGGCTAATGCACGACAACGCAAGGCTACGCAGTGCACGGCTAGGCAGGGAAAGAGTAACGGAAGGAAAGGAAGGCAAGGCAAAGCAAGGCAAGGCAAGTGTAACAAAAGGCACGGCCCGGCAAGGGGAAACAAGGCGAAGGGACGGCAACGCACGGCTAGGCAATGCACGGCCAGGCAAGGAAAGGGTAACGGAAGGCAAGGCACGGTGAGGCAAGGCAAGGCTAATGCACGACAATACAAGGCTAGGCAATGCACGGAAGGCAAGCAAAGAGTAACGGAAGGCAAGGAATGCAAGGCAAAGCAAGGCAACGCAAGCAAGGCTATGGGAAGTTGAAAAAAGGCTAAGGCACGACAAAGCAAGGCTAGGCAATGGACGGAAGGCAAGCAAAGAGTAACGGAAGGCAAGGAATGCAAGGCAAAGCAAGGCAACGCAAGCAAGGCTATGGGAAGTTGAAAAAAGGCTAAGGCACGACAAAGCAAGGCTAGGCAATGGACGGAAGGCAAGCAAAGAGTAACGGAAGGCAAGGAATGCAAGGCAAAGCAAGGCAACGCAAGCAAGGCTATGGGAAGTTGAAAAAAGGCTAAGGCACGACAAAGCAAGGCTAGGCAATGGACGGAAGGCAAGCAAAGAGTAACGGAAGGCAAGGAAGGCAAGGCAAAGCAAGGCAACGCAAGCAAGGCTATAGCAAGGTGAAACAAGGCTAAGGCACGACAACGCACGGCTAGGCAATGCACGGCAAGGCAAGGAAAGAGTAACGCAAGGCAAGGCACGGTCAGGCGAGGCAAGGCTAAGGAACGACAACGCAAGGCTAGACAATGCACGGAAGGCAAGCAAAGAGTAACGGAAGGCAAGGAATGCAAGTCAAAGCAAGGCAACGCAAGCAAGGCTATGGCAAGGTGAAAAAAGGCTAAAGCACGACAACGCAAGGCTACGCAATGCACGGAAGGCAAGCAAAGAGTAACGGAAGGCAAGGAAGGCCAGGGAAAGCAAGGGAAGGCAAGGGTAACGGAAGGAAAGGCACGGCAAGGGGAAACAAGGCTAAGGCACGACAACGCACGGCTAGACAATGCACGGCAAGGCAAGGAAAGCGTAACGCAAGGCAAGGCACGGTGAGGCAAGGCAAGGCTAATGCACGACAACGCACGGCTAGGCAATGCACGGCAAGGCAAGGAAAGGGTAACGCAAGGGAAGGCACGGTCAGACGAGGCAAGGATAAGGCACGAAAACGCAAGGCAAGGCAATGCACGGAAGGCAAGCAAAGAGTAACGGAAGGCAAGGAAGGCAAGGGAAAGCAAGGCAAGGCAAGGGTAACAGAAGGAACGGTTCGGCAAGGGGAAACAAGTCTAAGGGACGGCAACGCACGGCTAGGGAATGCACGGCCAGCCAAGGAAACGGTAACGCAAGGCAAGGCACGGTCAGGCAAGGCAAGGCTAATGCACGACAACGCAAGGCTAGGCAGTGCACGGTAAGGCAAGGAAAGAGAAACGGAAAGAAAGGAAGGCAAGGCAAATCCAGGCAAGGCAAGTGTAACAAAAGGCACGGCACGGCAAGGGGAAACAAGGCTAAGGCACGACAACGCACGGCTAGGCAATGCACGGCAAGGCAAGGAAAGGGTAACGCAAGGCAAGGCACGGTGAGGCAAGGCAAGGCTAATGCACGACAACGCACGGCTAGGCAATGCACGGCAAGGCAAGGAAAGGCTAACGCAAGGCAAGGCACGGTCAGGCGAGGCAAGGCTAAGGCACGACAACGCAAGGCTAGGCAATGCACGGAAGGCAAGCAAAGAGTAACGGAAGGCAAGGAAGTCAAGGGAAAGCAAGGCAAGGCAAGGGTAACGGAAGGAAACGCACGGCAAGGGGAAACTTGGCTAAGGCACGACTACGCACGGCTAGGCAATGCACGGCAAGGCAAGGAAAGGGTAACGCAAGGCAAGGCACGGTGAGGCAAGGCAAGGCTAATGCACGACAACGCAGGGCTAGGCAATGCACGGCAAGGCAAGGAAAGGGTAACGCAAGGGAAGGCACGGTCAGACGAGGCAAGGCTAAGGCACGACAACTCAACGCTAGGCAATGCACGGAAGGCAAGCAAAGAGTAGCGGAAGGGAAGGAAGGCACGGGAAAGCAAGGTAAGGCAAGGGTAACGGAAGGAAACGCACGGCAAGGGGAAACAAGGCTAAGGCACGACAACGCACGGCTAGGCAATGCAAGGCAAGGCAAGGAAAGGGTAACGCAAGGCAAGGCACGGTGAGGCAAGGCAAGGCTAATGCACGACAAGGCACGGCTAGGCAATGCACGGCAAGGCAAGGAAAGGGTAACGCAAGGGAAGGCACGGTCAGACGAGGCAAGGCTAAGGCATGACAACGCAAGGCTAGGCAATGCACGGAAGGCAAGCAAAGAGGAACGGAAGGCAAGGAAGGCAAGGGAAAGCAAGGGAAGGCAAGCGTAACAGAAGGAACGGCTCGGCAAGGGCAAACAAGGCTAAGGCACGGCAACGCACGGCTAGGCAATGCACGGCCAGCCAAGGAAAGGGTAACGCAAGGAAAGGCACGGTCAGGCAAGGCAAGGCTAATGCACGACAACGCAAGGCTAGGCAGTGCACGGTAAGGCAAGGAAAGAGAAACGGAAGGAAAGGAAGGCAAGGCAAATCCAGGCAAGGCAAGTGTAACAAAAGGCACGGCACGGCAAGGGGAAACAAGGCTAAGGCACGACAACGCACGGCTAGGCAATGCACGGCAAGGCAAGGAAAGGGTAACGCAAGGGAAGGCACGGTCAGACGAGGCAAGGCTAAGGAACGACAACGCAAGGCTAGACAAAGCACGGAAGGCAAGCAAAGAGTAACGGAAGGCAAGGAATGCAAGGCAAAGCAAGGCAACGCAAGCAAGGCTATAGCAAGGTGAAACAAGGCTAAGGCACGACAACGCACGGCTAGGCAATGCACGGCAAGGCAAGGAAAGGGTAACGCAAGGCAAGGCACGGTGAGGCAAGGCAAGGCTAATGTACGACAACGCACGGCTAGGCAATGCCCGGCAAGGCAAGGAAAGAGTAACGCAAGGCAAGGCACGGTCAGGCGAGGCAAGGCTAAGGAACGACAACGCAAGGCTAGACAATGCACGGAAGGCAAGCAAAGAGTAACGGAAGGCAAGGAATGCAAGGCAAAGCAAGGCAACGCAAGCAAGGCTATGGCAAGGTGAAAAAAGGCTAAAGCACGACAACGCAAGGCTACGCAATGCACGGAAGGCAAGCAAAGAGTAACGGAAGGCAAGGAAGGCCAGGGAAAGCAAGGGAAGGCAAGGGTAACGGAAGGAAAGGCACGGCAAGGGGAAACAAGGCTAAGGCACGACAACGCACGGCTAGACAATGCACGGCAAGGCAAGGAAAGCGTAACGCAAGGCAAGGCACGGTGAGGCAAGGCAAGGCTAATGCACGACAACGCACGGCTAGGCAATGCACGGCAAGGCAAGGAAAGGGTAACGCAAGGGAAGGCACGGTCAGACGAGGCAAGGCTAAGGCACGACAACGCAAGGCTAGGCAATGCCCGGAAGGCAAGCAAAGAGTAACGGAAGGCAAGGAAGGCAAGGAAAAGCAAGGCAAGGCAAGGGTAACAGAAGGAACGTCTCGGCAATGGGAAACAAGGCTAAGGCACGGCAACGCACGGCTAGGCAATGCACGGAAGCCAAGGAAAGGGTAACGCAAGGCAAGGCACGGTCAGGGAGGCAAGGCTAAGGCACGACAACGCAAGGCTAACATGCACGGAAGGCAAGGAAAGAGAAACGCAAGGAAGGCAAGGAAAGGCAAGGCAAGGAAAGGGTAACGCAAGGCAAGGCACGGCAAGGGGAAACAAGGCTAAGGCACGACAACGCACGGCTAGGCAATGAACGGCAAGGCAAGGAAAGGGTAACGCAAGGCAAGGCACGGTGAGGCAAGGCAAGGCTAATGCACGACAACGCACGGCTAGGCAATGCACGGCAAGGCAAGGAAAGGTAACGCAAGGCAAGGCACGGTCAGGCGAGGCAAGGCTAAGGAACGACAACGCAAGGCTAGACAATGCACGGAAGGCAAGCAAAGTAGTAACGGAAGGCAAGGAAAGCAAGGCAAAGCAAGGCAACGCAAGCAAGGCTATGGCAAGGTGAAAAAAGGCTAAAGCACGACAACGAAAGGCTACGCAATGCACGGAAGGCAAGCAAAGAGTAACGGAAGGCAAGGAAGGCCAGGGAAAGCACAGCAAGGCAAGGGTAACGGAAGGAAAGGCACGGCAAGGCGAAACAAGGCTAAGGCACGACAACGCACGGCTAGGCAATGAACGGCAAGGCAAGGAAAGGGTAACGCAAGGCAAGGCACGGTGAGGCAATGCAAGGCTAATGCACGACAATGCAGGGCTAGGCAATGCACGGCAAGGCAAGGAAAGGGTAACGCAAGGCAAGGCACGGTCAGGCGAGGCAAGGCCAAGGCACGACAACGCAAGGCTAGGCAATGCACGGAAGGCAAGCAAAGAGTAACGGATGGCAAGGAAGGCAAGGGAAAGCAAGGCAAGGCAAGGGTAACAGAAGGAACGGCACGGCAAGGGGAAACAAGGCTAAGGCACGACAACGCAGGGCTAGGCAATGCACGGCAAGGCAAGTAAAGGCTACCGCAAGGCAAGGCACGGTCAGGCGAGGCAAGGCTAATGCACGACAACGCAAGGCTACGCAGTGCACGGCTAGGCAGGGAAAGAGTAACGGAAGGAAAGGAAGGCAAGGCAAAGCAAGGCAAGGCAAGTGTAACAAAAGGCACGGCCCGGCAAGGGGAAACAAGGCGAAGGGACGGCAACGCACGGCTAGGCAATGCACGGCCAGGCAAGGAAAGGGTAACGCAAGGCAAGGCACGGTGAGGCAAGGCAAGGCTAATGCACGACAATACAAGGCTAGGCAATGCACGGAAGGCAAGCAAAGAGTAACGGAAGGCAAGGAATGCAAGGCAAAGAAAGGCAACGCAAGCAAGGCTATGGGAAGTTGAAAAAAGGCTAAGGCACGACAAAGCAAGGCTAAGCAATGGACGGAAGGCAAGCAAAGAGTAACGGAAGGCAAGGAATGCAAGGCAAAGCAAGGCAACGCAAGCAAGGCTATGGGAAGTTGAAAAAAGGCTAAGGCACGACAACGCAAGGCTAGGCAATGGACGGAAGGCAAGCAAAGAGTAACGGAAGGCAAGGAATGCAAGGCAAAGCAAGGCAACGCAAGCAAGGCTATGGGAAGTTGAAAAAAGGCTAAGGCACGACAAAGCAAGGCTAGGCAATGGACGGAAGGCAAGCAAAGAGTAACGGAAGGCAAGGAAGGCAAGGCAAAGCAAGGCAACGCAAGCAAGGCTATAGCAAGGTGAAACAAGGCTAAGGCACGACAACGCACGGCTAGGCAATGCACGGCAAGGCAAGGAAAGAGTAACGCAAGGCAAGGCACGGTCAGGCGAGGCAAGGCTAAGGAACGACAACGCAAGGCTAGACAATGCACGGAAGGCAAGCAAAGAGTAACGGAAGGCAAGGAATGCAAGGCAAAGCAAGGCAACGCAAGCAAGGCTATGGCAAGGTGAAAAAAGGCTAAAGCACGACAACGCAAGGCTACGCAATGCACGGAAGGCAAGCAAAGAGTAACGGAAGGCAAGGAAGGCCAGGGAAAGCAAGGGAAGGCAAGGGTAACGGAAGGAAAGGCACGGCAAGGGGAAACAAGGCTAAGGCACGACAACGCACGGCTAGACAATGCACGGCAAGGCAAGGAAAGCGTAACGCAAGGCAAGGCACGGTGAGGCAAGGCAAGGCTAATGCACGACAACGCACGGCTAGGCAATGCACGGCAAGGCAAGGAAAGGGTAACGCAAGGGAAGGCACGGTCAGACGAGGCAAGGATAAGGCACGAAAACGCAAGGCAAGGCAATGCACGGAAGGCAAGCAAAGAGTAACGGAAGGCAAGGAAGGCAAGGGAAAGCAAGGCAAGGCAAGGGTAACAGAAGGAACGGTTCGGCAAGGGGAAACAAGCTAAGGGACGGCAACGCACGGCTAGGGAATGCACGGCCAGCCAAGGAAACGGTAACGCAAGGCAAGGCACGGTCAGGCAAGGCAAGGCTAATGCACGACAACGCAAGGCTAGGCAGTGCACGGTAAGGCAAGGAAAGAGAAACGGAAAGAAAGGAAGGCAAGGCAAATCCAGGCAAGGCAAGTGTAACAAAAGGCACGGCACGGCAAGGGGAAACAAGGCTAAGGCACGACAACGCACGGCTAGGCAATGCACGGCAAGGCAAGGAAAGGGTAACGCAAGGCAAGGCACGGTGAGGCAAGGCAAGGCTAATGCACGACAACGCACGGCTAGGCAATGCACGGCAAGGCAAGGAAAGGCTAACGCAAGGCAAGGCACGGTCAGGCGAGGCAAGGCTAAGGCACGACAACGCAAGGCTAGGCAATGCACGGAAGGCAAGCAAAGAGTAACGGAAGGCAAGGAAGGCAAGGGAAAGCAAGGCAAGGCAAGGGTAACGGAAGGAAACGCACGGCAAGGGGAAACAAGGCTAAGGCACGACAACGCACGGCTAGGCAATGCACGGCAAGGCAAGGAAAGGGTAACGCAAGGCAAGGCACGGTGAGGCAAGGCAAGGCTAATGCACGACAACGCAGGGCTAGGCAATGCACGGCAAGGCAAGGAAAGGGTAACGCAAGGGAAGGCACGGTCAGACGAGGCAAGGCTAAGGCACGACAACTCAACGCTAGGCAATGCACGGAAGGCAAGCAAAGAGTAGCGGAAGGGAAGGAAGGCACGGGAAAGCAAGGTAAGGCAAGGGTAACGGAAGGAAACGCACGGCAAGGGGAAACAAGGCTAAGGCACGACAACGCACGGCTAGGCAATGCACGGCAAGGCAAGGAAAGGGTAACGCAAGGCAAGGCACGGTGAGGCAAGGCAAGGCTAATGCACGACAACGCACGGCTAGGCAATGCACGGCAAGGCAAGGAAAGGGTAACGCAAGGGAAGGCACGGTCAGACGAGGCAAGGCTAAGGCATGACAACGCAAGGCTAGGCAATGCACGGAAGGCAAGCAAAGAGGAACGGAAGGCAAGGAAGGCAAGGGAAAGCAAGGGAAGGCAAGCGTAACAGAAGGAACGGCTCGGCAAGGGCAAACAAGGCTAAGGCACGGCAACGCACGGCTAGGCAATGCACGGCCAGCCAAGGAAAGGGTAACGCAAGGAAAGGCACGGTCAGGCAAGGCAAGGCTAATGCACGACAACGCAAGGCTAGGCAGTGCACGGTAAGGCAAGGAAAGAGAAACGGAAGGAAAGGAAGGCAAGGCAAATCCAGGCAAGGCAAGTGTAACAAAAGGCACGGCACGGCAAGGGGAAACAAGGCTAAGGCACGACAACGCACGGCTAGGCAATGCACGGCAAGGCAAGGAAAGGGTAACGCAAGGGAAGGCACGGTCAGACGAGGCAAGGCTAAGGAACGACAACGCAAGGCTAGACAATGCACGGAAGGCAAGCAAAGAGTAACGGAAGGCAAGGAATGCAAGGCAAAGCAAGGCAACGCAAGCAAGGCTATAGCAAGGTGAAACAAGGCTAAGGCACGACAACGCACGGCTAGGCAATGCACGGCAAGGCAAGGAAAGGGTAACGCAAGGCAAGGCACGGTGAGGCAAGGCAAGGCTAATGTACGACAACGCACGGCTAGGCAATGCCCGGCAAGGCAAGGAAAGAGTAACGCAAGGCAAGGCACGGTCAGGCGAGGCAAGGCTAAGGAACGACAACGCAAGGCTAGACAATGCACGGAAGGCAAGGAAAGAGTAACGGAAGGCAAGGAATGCAAGGCAAAGCAAGGCAACGCAAGCAAGGCTATGGCAAGGTGAAAAAAGGCTAAAGCACGACAACGCAAGGCTACGCAATGCACGGAAGGCAAGCAAAGAGTAACGGAAGGCAAGGAAGGCCAGGGAAAGCAAGGGAAGGCAAGGGTAACGGAAGGAAAGGCACGGCAAGGGGAAACAAGGCTAAGGCACGACAACGCACGGCTAGACAATGCACGGCAAGGCAAGGAAAGCGTAACGCAAGGCAAGGCACGGTGAGGCAAGGCAAGGCTAATGCACGACAACGCACGGCTAGGCAATGCACGGCAAGGCAAGGAAAGGGTAACCCAAGGGAAGGCACGGTCAGACGAGGCAAGGCTAAGGCACGACAACGCAAGGCTAGGCAATGCCCGGAAGGCAAGCAAAGAGTAACGGAAGGCAAGGAAGGCAAGGAAAAGCAAGGCAAGGCAAGGGTAACAGAAGGAACGTCTCGGCAATGGGAAACAAGGCTAAGGGACGGCAACGCACGGCTAGGCAATGCACGGCCAGCCAAGGAAATGGTAACGCAAGGCAAGGCACGGTCAGGTGAGGCAAGGCTAATGCACGACAACGCAAGGCTAGACAGTGCACGGTAAGGCAAGGAAAGAGAAACGGAAGGAAAGGAAGGAAAGGCAAATCCAGGCAAGGCAAGTGTAACAAAAGGCACGGCACGGCAAGGGGAAACAAGGCTAAGGCACCACACCGCACGGCTAGGCAATGAACGGCAAGGCAAGGAAAGGGTAACGCAAGGCAAGGCACGGTGAGGCAAGGCAAGGCTAATGCACGACAACGCACGGCTGGGCAATGCACGGCAAGGCAAGGAAAGGCTAACGCAAGGCAAGGCACGGTCAGGCGAGGCAAGGCTAAGGAACGACAACGCAAGGCTAGACAAGGCACGGAAGGCAAGCAAAGTATAACGGAAGGCAAGGAAAGCGCAAGGCAAAGGAAGGCAACGCAAGCAAGGCTATGGCAAGGTGAAAAAAGGCTAAAGCACGACAACGAAAGGCTACGCAATGCACGGAAGGCAAGCAAAGAGTAACGGAAGGCAAGGAAGGCCAGGGAAAGCACAGCAAGGCAAGGGTAACGGAAGGAAAGGCACGGCAAGGCGAAACAAGGCTAAGGCACGACAACGCACGGCTAGGCAATGAACGGCAAGGCAAGGAAAGGGTAACGCAAGGCAAGGCACGGTGAGGCAAGGCAAGGCTAATGCACGACAACGCAGGGCTAGGCAATGCACGGCAAGGCAAGGAAAGGGTAACGCAAGGGAAGGCACGGTCAGACGAGGCAAGGCTAAGGCACGACAACGCAAGACTAGGCAATGCACGGAAGGCAAGCAAAGAGGAACGGAAGGCAAAGAAGGCAAGGGAAAGCAAGGCAAGGGTAACGGAAGGAAACGCACGGAAAGGTGAAACAAGGCTATGGCACGACAACGCACGGCTAGGCAATGCACGGCAAGGCAAGGAAAGGGTAACGCAAGGCAAGGCACGGTGAGGCAAGGCAAGGCTAATGCACGACAACGCACGGCTAGGCAATGCACGGCAAGGCAAGGAAAGGGTAACCAAGGGAAGGCACGGTCAGACGAGCAAGGATAAGGCACGAAAACGCAAGGCAAGGCAATGCACGGAAGGCAAGCAAAGAGGAACGGAAGGCAAGGAAGGCAAGGGAAAGCAAGGGAAGGCAAGCGTAACAGAAGGAACGGCTCGGCAAGGGCAAACAAGGCTAAGGCACGGCAACGCACGGCTAGGCAATGCACGGCCAGCCAAGGAAAGGGTAACGCAAGAAAAGGCACGGTCAGGCAAGGCAAGGCTAATGCACGACAACGCAAGGCTAGGCAGTGCACGGTAAGGCAAGGAAAGAGAAACGGAAGGAAAGGAAGGCAAGGCAAATCCAGGCAAGGCAAGTGTAACAAAAGGCACGGCACGGCAAGGGGAAACAAGGCTAAGGCACGACAACGCACGGCTAGGCAATGCACGGCAAGGCAAGGAAAGGGTAACGCAAGGCAAGGCACGGTCAGGCGAGGCAAGGCTAAGGAACGACAACGCAAGGCTAGACAAAGCACGGAAGGCAAGCAAAGAGTAATGGAAGGCAAGGAATGCAAGGCAAAGCAAGGCAACGCAAGCAAGGCTATAGCAAGGTGAAACAAGGCTAAGGCACGACAACGCACGGCTAGGCAATGCACGGCAAGGCAAGGAAAGGGTAACGCAAGGCAAGGCACGGTGAGGCAAGGCAAGGCTAATGTACGACAACGCACGGCTAGGCAATGCACGGCAAGGCAAGGAAAGAGTAACGCAAGGCAAGGCACGGTCAGGCGAGGCAAGGCTAAGGAACGACAACGCAAGCCTAGACAATGCACGGAAGGCAAGCAAAGAGTAACGGAAGGCAAGGAATGCAAGGCAAAGCAAGGCAACGCAAGCAAGGCTATGGCAAGGTGAAAAAAGGCTAAAGCACGACAACGCAAGGCTACGCAATGCACGGAAGGCAAGCAAAGAGTAACGGAAGGCAAGGAAGGCCAGGGAAAGCAAGGGAAGGCAAGGGTAACGGAAGGAAAGGCACGGCAAGGGGAAACAAGGCTAAGGCACGACAACGCACGGCTAGACAATGCACGGCAAGGCAAGGAAAGCGTAACGCAAGGCAAGGCACGGTGAGGCAAGGCAAGGCTAATGCACGACAACGCACGGCTAGGCAATGCACGGCAAGGCAAGGAAAGGGTAACGCAAGGGAAGGCACGGTCAGACGAGGCAAGGCTAAGGCACGACAACGCAAGGCTAGGCAATGCCCGGAAGGCAAGCAAAGAGTAACGGAAGGCAAGGAAGGCAAGGAAAAGCAAGGCAAGGCAAGGGTAACAGAAGGAACGTCTCGGCAATGGGAAACAAGGCTAAGGGACGGCAACGCACGGCTAGGCAATGCACGGCCAGCCAAGGAAAGGGTAACGCAAGGCAAGGCACGGTCAGGTGAGGCAAGGCTAATGCACGACAACGCAAGGCTAGACAGTGCACGGTAAGGCAAGGAAAGAGAAACGGAAGGAAAGGAAGGAAAGGCAAATCCAGGCAAGGCAAGTGTAACAAAAGGCACGGCACGGCAAGGGGAAACAAGGCTAAGGCACCACACCGCACGGCTAGGCAATGAACGGCAAGGCAAGGAAAGGGTAACGCAAGGCAAGGCACGGTGAGGCAAGGCAAGGCTAATGCACGACAACGCACGGCTGGGCAATGCACGGCAAGGCAAGGAAAGGCTAACGCAAGGCAAGGCACGGTCAGGCGAGGCAAGGCTAAGGAACGACAACGCAAGGCTAGACAAGGCACGGAAGGCAAGCAAAGTATAACGGAAGGCAAGGAAAGCAAGGCAAAGGAAGGCAACGCAAGCAAGGCTATGGCAAGGTGAAAAAAGGCTAAAGCACGACAACGAAAGGCTACGCAATGCACGGAAGGCAAGCAAAGAGTAACGGAAGGCAAGGAAGGCCAGGGAAAGCACAGCAAGGCAAGGGTAACGGAAGGAAAGGCACGGCAAGGCGAAACAAGGCTAAGGCACGACAAAGCACGGCTAAGCAATGAACGGCAAGGCAAGGAAAGGGTAACGCAAGGCAAGGCACGGTGAGGCAATGCAAGGCTAATGCACGACAACGCAGGGCTAGGCAATGCACGGCAAGGCAAGGAAAGGGTAACGCAAGGGAAGGCACGGTCAGACGAGGCAAGGCTAAGGCACGACAACGCAAGACTAGGCAATGCACGGAAGGCAAGCAAAGAGGAACGGAAGGC
Organism: Macrotis lagotis; assembly: GCF_037893015.1. Lineage (NCBI taxonomy): Eukaryota > Metazoa > Chordata > Mammalia > Peramelemorphia > Peramelidae > Macrotis > Macrotis lagotis. Next base: position 60,800 of record NW_027422241.1, read on the forward strand.
AAAGAAGGCAAGGGAAAGCAAGGCAAGGGTAACGGAAGGAAACGCACGGCAAGGTGAAACAAGGCTATGGCACGACAACGCACGGCTAGGCAATGCACGGCAAGGCAAGGAAAGGGTAACGCAAGGCAAGGCACGGTGAGGCAAGGCAAGGCTAATGCACGACAACGCACGGCTAGGCAATGCACGGCAAGGCAAGGAAAGGGTAACCAAGGGAAGGCACGGTCAGACGAGCAAGGATAAGGCACGAAAACGCAAGGCAAGGCAATGCACGGAAGGCAAGCAAAGAGTAACGGAAGGCAAGGAAGGCAAGGGAAAGCAAGGCAAGGCAAGGGTAACAGAAGGAACGGTTCGGCAAGGGGAAACAAGGCTAAGGGACGGCAACGCACGGCTAGGCAATGCACGGCCAGCCAAGGAAACGGTAACGCAAGGCAAGGCACGGTCAGGCAAGGCAAGGCTAATGCACGACAACGCAAGGCTAGGCAGTGCACGGAAAGGCAAGGAAAGAGAAACGGAAGGAAAGGAAGGCAAGGCAAATCCAGGCAAGGCAAGTGTAACAAAAGGCACGGCACGGCAAGGGGAAACAAGGCTAAGGCACGACAACGCACGGCTAGGCAATGCACGGCAAGGCAAGGAAAGGGTAACGCAAGGCAAGGCACGGTGAGGCAAGGCAAGGCTAATGCACGACAACGCACGGCTAGGCAATGCACGGCAAGGCAAGGAAAGGGTAACGCAAGGGAAGGCACGGTCAGACGAGGCAAGGCTAAGGCATGACAACGCAAGGCTAGGCAATGCACGGAAGGCAAGCAAAGAGGAACGGAAGGCAAGGAAGGCAAGGGAAAGCAAGGGAAGGCAAGCGTAACAGAAGGAACGGCTCGGCAAGGGCAAACAAGGCTAAGGCACGGCAACGCACGGCTAGGCAATGCACGGCCAGCCAAGGAAAGGGTAACGCAAGGAAAGGCACGGTCAGGCAAGGCAAGGCTAATGCACGACAACGCAAGGCTAGGCAGTGCACGGTAAGGAAACGAAAGAGTAACGGAAGGAAAGGAAGGCAAGGCAAATCCAGGCAAGGCAAGTGTAACAAAACGCACGTCACGGCAAGGGGAAACAAGGCTAAGGCACGACAACGCACGGCTAGGCAATGCACGGCAAGGCAAGGAAAGTCTAACGCAAGGCAAGGCACGGTCAGGCGAGGCAAGGCTAAGGCACGACAACGCAAGGCTAGGCAATGCACGGAAGGCAAGCAAAGAGTAACGGATGGCAAGGAAGGCAAGGGAAAGCAAGGCAAGGCAAGGGTAACAGAAGGAACGGCACGGCAAGGGGAAACAAGGCTAAGGCACGACAACGCAGGGCTAGGCAATGCACGGCAACGCAAGGAAAGGGTAACGCAAGGCAAGGAACTGTCAGGCGAGGCAAGGGTAAGGCACGACAACGCAAGGCTAGGCAATGCACGGAAGGTAAGCAAAGAGAAACGTAAGGCAAGGAAAGCAAGGGAAAGCAAGGCAAGGTAAGGGTAAGGGAAGGAACGGCACGGCAAGGGGAAACCAGGCTAAGGCACGACAACGCACGGCTAGGCAATGCACGGCAAGGCAAGGAAAGGGTAACGCAAGGGAAGGCACGGTCAGACGAGGCAAGGCTAATGCACGACAACGCAAGGCTAGGCAGTGCACGGCTAGGCAGGGAAAGAGTAAGGGAAGGAAAGGAAGGCAAGGCAAAGCAAGGCAAGGCAAGTGTAACAAAAGGCACGGCCCGGCAAGGGGAAACAAGGCGAAGGGACGGCAACGCACGGCTAGGCAATGCACGGCAAGGCAAGGAAAGGGTAACGCAAGGCAAGGCACGGTCAGGCGAGGCAAGGCTAATGAACGACAACGCAAGGCTAGACAATGCACGGAAGGCAAGCAAAGAGTAACGGAAGGCAAGGAATGCAAGGCAAAGCAAGGCAACGCAAGCAAGGCTATGGGAAGTTGAAAAAAGGCTAAGGCACGACAAAGCAAGGCTAGGCAATGGACGGAAGGCAAGCAAAGAGTAACGGAATGCAAGGAATGCAAGGCAAAGCAAGGCAACGCAAGCAAGGCTATGGGAATTTGAAAAAAGGCTAAGGCACGACAAAGCAAGGCTAGGCAATGGACGGAAGGCAAGCAAAGAGTAACGGAAGGCAAGGAAGGCAAGGCAAAGCAAGGCAACGCAAGCAAGGCTATAGCAAGGTGAAACAAGGCTAAGGCACGACAACGCACGGCTAGGCAATGCACGGCAAGGCAAGGAAAGAGTAACGCAAGGCAAGGCACGGTCAGGCGAGGCAAGGCTAAGGAACGACAACGCAAGGCTAGACAATGCACGGAAGGCAAGCAAAGAGTAACGTAAGGCAAGGAATGCAAGGCAAAGCAAGGCAACGCAAGCAAGGCTATGGCAAGGTGAAAAAAGGCTAAAGCACGACAACGCAAGGCTACGCAATGCACGGAAGGTAAGCAAAGAGTAACGGAAGGCAAGGAAGGCCAGGGAAAGCAAGGGAAGGCAAGGGTAACGGAAGGAAAGGCACGGCAAGGGGAAACAAGGCTAAGGCACGACAACGCACGGCTAGACAATGCACGGCAAGGCAAGGAAAGCGTAACGCAAGGCAAGGCACGGTGAGGCAAGGCAAGGCTAATGCACGACAACGCACGGCTAGGCAATGCACGGCAAGGCAAGGAAAGGGTAACGCAAGGGAAGGCACGGTCAGACGAGGCAAGGATAAGGCACGAAAACGCAAGGCAAGGCAATGCACGGAAGGCAAGCAAAGAGTAACGGAAGGCAAGGAAGGCAAGGGAAAGCAAGGCAAGGCAAGGGTAACAGAAGGAACGGTTCGGCAAGGGGAAACAAGGCTAAGGGACGGCAACGCACGGCTAGGCAATGCACGGCCAGCCAAGGAAACGGTAACGCAAGGCAAGGCACGGTCAGGCAAGGCAAGGCTAATGCACGACAACGCAAGGCTAGGCAGTGCACGGTAAGGCAAGGAAAGAGAAACGGAAGGAAAGGAAGGCAAGGCAAATCCAGGCAAGGCAAGTGTAACAAAAGGCACGGCACGGCAAGGGGAAACAACGCTAAGGCACGACAACGCACGGCTAGGCAATGCACGGCAAGGCAAGGAAAGGGTAACGCAAGGCAAGGCACGGTGAGGCAAGGCAAGGCTAATGCACGACAACGCACGGCTAGGTAATGCACGGCAAGGCAAGGAAAGGCTAACGCAAGGCAAGGCACGGTCAGGCGAGGCAAGGCTAAGGCACGACAACGCAAGGCTAGGCAATGCACGGAAGGCAAGCAAAGAGTAACGGAAGGCAAGGAAGTCAAGGGAAAGCAAGGCAAGGCAAGGGTAACGGAAGGAAACGCACGGCAAGGGGAAACTTGGCTAAGGCACGACAACGCACGGCTAGGCAATGCACGGCAAGGCAAGGAAAGGGTAACGCAAGGCAAGGCACGGTGAGGCAAGGCAAGGCTAATGCACGACAACGCAGGGCTAGGCAATGCACGGCAAGGCAAGGAAAGGGTAACGCAAGGGAAGGCACGGTCAGACGAGGCAAGGCTAAGGCACGACAACTCAACGCTAGGCAATGCACGGAAGGCAAGCAAAGAGTAACGGAAGGCAAGGAAGGCACGGGAAAGCAAGGTAAGGCAAGGGTAACGGAAGGAAACGCACGGCAAGGGGAAACAAGGCTAAGGCACGACAACGCACGGCTAGGCAATGCACGGCAAGGCAAGGAAAGGGTAACGCAAGGCAAGGCACGGTGAGGGAAGGCAAGGCTAATGCACGACAACGCACGGCTAGGAAATGCACGGCAAGGCAAGGAAAGGGTAACGCAAGGGAAGGCACGGTCAGACGAGGCAAGGCTAAGGCATGACAACGCAAGGCTAGGCAATGCACGGAAGGCAAGCAAAGAGGAACGGAAGGCAAGGAAGGCAAGGGAAAGCAAGGGAAGGCAAGCGTAACAGAAGGAACGGCTCGGCAAGGGCAAACAAGGCTAAGGCACGGCAACGCACGGCTAGGCAATGCACGGCCAGCCATGGAAAGGGTAACGCAAGGAAAGGCACGGTCAGGCAAGGCAAGGCTAATGCACGACAACGCAAGGCTAGGCAGTGCACGGTAAGGCAAGGAAAGAGTAACGGAAGGAAAGGAAGGCAAGGCAAATCCAGGCAAGGCAAGTGTAACAAAAGGCACGGCCCGGCAAGGGGAAACAAGGCGAAGGGACAGCAACGCACGGCTAGGCAATGCACGGCCAGGCAAGGAAAGGGTAACGGAAGGCAAGGCACGGTGAGGCAAGGCAAGGCTAATGCACGACAATACAAGGCTAGGCAATGCACGGAAGGCAAGCAAAGAGTAACGGAAGGCAAGGAATGCAAGGCAAAGCAAGGCAACGCAAGCAAGGCTATGGGAAGGTGAAAAAAGGTTAAGGCACGACAAAGCAAGGCTAGGCAATGGACGGAAGGCAAGCAAAGAGTAACGGAAGGCAAGGAAGGCAAGGCAAAGCAAGGCAACGCAAGCAAGGCTATAGCAAGGTGAAACAAGGCTAAGGCACGACAACGCACGGCTAGGCAATGCACGGCAAGGCAAGGAAAGGGTAACGCAAGGGAAGGCACGGTCAGACGAGGCAAGGCTAAGGCACGACAACGCAAGGCTAGGCAATGCCCGGAAGGCAAGCAAAGAGTAACGGAAGGCAAGGAAGGCAAGGAAAAGCAAGGCAAGGCAAGGGTAACAGAAGGAACGTCTCGGCAATGGGAAACAAGGCTAAGGGACGGCAACGCACGGCTAGGCAATGCACGGCCAGCCAAGGAAAGGGTAACGCAAGGCAAGGCACGGTCAGGTGAGGCAAGGCTAATGCACGACAACGCAAGGCTAGACAGTGCACGGTAAGGCAAGGAAAGAGAAACGGAAGGAAAGGAAGGCAAGGCAAATCTAGGCAAGGCAAGTGTAACAAAAGGCACGGCACGGCAAGGGGAAACAAGGCTAAGGCACCACACCGCACGGCTAGGCAATGAACGGCAAGCCAAGGAAAGGGTAACGCAAGGCAAGGCACGGTGAGGCAAGGCAAGGCTAATGCACGACAACGCACGGCTGGGCAATGCACGGCAAGGCAAGGAAAGGCTAACGCAAGACAAGGCACGGTCAGGCGAGGCAAGGCTAAGGAACGACAACGCAATGCTAGACAAGGCACGGAAGGCAAGCAAAGAATAACGGAAGGCAAGGAAAGCAAGGCAAAGGAAGGCAACGCAAGCAAGGCTATGGCAAGGTGAAAAAAGGCTAAAGCACGACAACGAAAGGCTACGCAATGCACGGAAGGCAAGCAAAGAGTAACGGAAGGCAAGGAAGGCCAGGGAAAGCACAGCAAGGCAAGGGTAACGGAAGGAAAGGCACGGCAAGGCGAAACAAGGCTAAGGCACGACAACGCACGGCTAGGCAATGAACGGCAAGGCAAGGAAAGGGTAACGCAAGGCAAGGCACGGTGAGGCAAGGCAAGGCTAATGCACGACAACGCAGGGCTAGGCAATGCACGGCAAGGCAAGGAAAGGGTAACGCAAGGGAAGGCACGGTCAGACGAGGCAAGGCTAAGGCACGACAACGCAAGACTAGGCAATGCACGGAAGGCAAGCAAAGAGTAACGGAAGGCAAGGAAGGCAAGGGAAAGCAAGGCAAGGCAAGGGTAACAGAAGGAACGGTTCGGCAAGGGGAAACAAGGCTAAGGGACGGCAACGCACGGCTAGGCAATGCACGGCCAGCCAAGGAAACGGTAACGCAAGGCAAGGCACGGTCAGGCAAGGAAAGGCTAATGCACGACAACGCAAGGCTAGGCAGTGCACGGTAAGGCAAGGAAAGAGAAACGGAAGGAAAGGAAGGCAAGGCAAATCCAGGCAAGGCAAGTGTAACAAAAGGCACGGCACGGCAAGGGGAAACAAGGCTAAGGCACGACAACGCACCGCTAGGCAATGCACGGCAAGGCAAGGAAAGGGTAACGCAAGGCAAGGCACGGTGAGGCAAGGCAAGGCTAATGCACGACAACGCACGGCTAGGCAATGCACGGCAAGGCAAGGAAAGGCTAACGCAAGGCAAGGCACGGTCAGGCGAGGCAAGGCTAAGGCACGACAACGCAAGGCTAGGCAATGCACGGAAGGCAAGCAAAGAGTAACGGAAGGCAAGGAAGGCAAGGGAAAGCAAGGCAAGGCAAGGGTAACGGAAGGAAACGCACGGCAAGGGGAAACTAGGCTAAGGCACGACAACGCACGGCTAGGCAATGCACGGCAAGGCAAGGAAAGGGTAACGCAAGGCAAGGCACGGTGAGACAAGGCAAGGCTAATGCACGACAACGCACGGCTAGGCAATGCACGGCAAGGCAAGGAAAGGGTAACGCAAGGGAAGGCACGGTCAGACGAGGCAAGGCTAAGGCATGACAACGCAAGGCTAGGCAATGCACGGAAGGCAAGCAAAGAGGAACGGAAGGCAAGGAAGGCAAGGGAAAGCAAGGGAAGGCAAGCGTAACAGAAGGAACGGCTCGGCAAGGGCAAACAAGGCTAAGGTACGGCAACGCACGGCTAGGCAATGCACGGCCAGCCAAGGAAAGGGTAACGCAAGGAAAGGCACGGTCAGGCAAGGCAAGGCTAATGCACGACAACGCAAGGCTAGGCAGTGCACGGTAAGGCAATGAAAGAGTAACGGAAGGAAAGGAAGGCAAGGCAAATCCAAGCCGCACGTCACGGCAAGAGGAAACAAGGCTAAGGCACGACAACGCACGGCTAGGCAATGCACGGCAAGGCAAGGAAAGGCTAACGCAAGGCAAGGCACGGTCAGGCGAGGCAAGGCTAAGGCACGACAACGCAAGGCTAGGCAATGCACGGAAGGCAAGCAAAGAATAACGGATGGCAAGGAAGGCAAGGGAAAGCAAGGCAAGGCAAGGGTAACAGAAGGAACGGCACGGCAAGGGGAAACCAGGCTAAGGCACGACAACGCACGGCTAGGCAATGCACGGCAAGGCAAGGAAAGGGTAACGCAAGGGAAGGCACGGTCAGACGAGGCAAGGCTAATGCACGACAACGCAAGGCTAGGCAGTGCACGGCTAGGCAGGGAAAGAGTAAGGGAAGGAAAGGAAGGCAAGGCAAAGCAAGGCAAGGCAAGTGTAACAAAAGGCACGGCCCGGCAAGGGGAAACAAGGCGAAGGGACGGCAACGCACGGCTAGGCAATGCACGGTAAGGCAAGGAAAGGGTAACGCAAGGCAAGGCACGGTCAGGCGAGGCAAGGCTAAGGAACGACAACGCAAGGCTAGACAATGCACGGAAGGCAAGCAAAGAGTAACGGAAGGCAAGGAATGCAAGGCAAAGCAAGGCAACGCAAGCAAGTCTATGGCAAGGTGAAAAAAGGCTAAAGCACGACAACGCAAGGTTACGCAATGCACGGAAGGCAAGCAAAGAGTAACGGAAGGCAAGGAAGGCCAGGGAAAAGCAAGGGAAGGCAAGGGAAACGGAAGGAAAGGCACGGCAAGGGCAAACAAGCCTAAGGCGCGACAACGCAGGGCTAGGCAATGAACGGCAAGGCAAGGAAAGGGTAACGCAAGGCAAGGCACGGTGAGGCAAGGCAAGGCTAATGCACGACAACGCAGGGCTAGGCAATGCACGGCAAGGCAAGGAAAGGGTAACGCAAGGGAAGGCACGGTCAGACGAGGCAAGGCTAAGGCACGACAACGCAAGGCTAGGCAATGCACGGAAGGCAAGCAAAGAGGAAAGGAAGGCAAGGAAGGCAAGGGAAAGCAAGGCAAGGCAAGGGTAACAGAAGGAACGGCTCGGCAAGGGGAAACACGGCTAAGGGACGGCAAGGCACGGCTAGGCAATCCACGGCCAGCCAAGGAAAGGGTAACGCAAGGCAAGGCAGGGTCAGGTGAGGCAAGGCTAATGCACGACAACGCAAGGCTAGACAGTGCACGGTAAGGCAAGGAAAGAGAAACGGAAGGAAAGGAATGCAAGGCAAATCCAGGCAAGGCAAGTGTAACAAAATGCACGGCACGGCAAGGGGAAACAAGGCTAAGGCACGACAACGCACGGCTAGGCAATGCACGGCAAGGCAAGGAAAGGGTAACGCAAGGCAAGGCACGGTGAGGCAAGGCAAGGCTAATGCACGACAACGCAGGGCTACAATGCACGGCAAGGCAAGGAAAGGGTAACGCAAGGGAAGGCACGGTCAGACGAGGCAAGGCTAAGGCACGACAACTCAACGCTAGGCAATGCACGGAAGGCAAGCAAAGAGTAACGGAAGGCAAGGAAGGCACGGGAAAGCAAGGTAAGGCAAGGGTAACGGAAGGAAACGCACGGCAAGGGGAAACAAGGCTAAGGCACGACAAAGCACGGCTAGGCAATGCACGGCAAGGCAAGGAAAGGGTAACGCAAGGCAAGGCACGGTGAGGCAAGGCAAGGCTAATGCACGACAACGCACGGCTAGGCAATGCACGGCAAGGCAAGGAAATGGTAACGCAAGGGAAGGCACGGTCAGACGAGGCAAGGCTAAGGCACGACAACGCAAGGCTAGGCAATGCACGGAAGGCAAGCAAAGAGGAACGGAAGGCAAGGAAGGCAAGGGAAAGCAAGGGAAGGCAAGCGTAACAGAAGGAACGGCTCGGCAAGTGCAAACAAGGCTAAGGCACGGCAACGCACGGCTAGGCAATGCACGGCCAGCCAAGGAAAGGGTAACGCAAGGCAAGGCACGGTCAGGCAAGGCAAGGCTAATGCACGACAACGCAAGGCTAGGCAGTGAACGGTAAGGCAAGGAAAGAGTAACGGAAGGAAAGGAAGGCAAGGCAAATCCAGGCAAGGCAAGTGTAACAAAAGGCAAGTCACGGCAAGGGGAAACAAGGCTAAGGCACGACAACGCACGGCTAGGCAATGCACGGCAAGGCAAGGAAAGGCTAACGCAAGGCAAGGCACGGTCAGGCGAGGCAAGGCTAAGGCACGACAACTCAAGGCTAGGCAATGCACGGAAGGCAAGCAAAGAGTAACGGAAGGTAAGGAAGGCAGGGGAAAGCAAGGTAAGGCAAGGGTAACGGAAGGAAACGCACGGCAAGGGGAAACAAGGCTAAGGCACGACAATGCACGGCTAGGCAATGCACGGCAAGGCAAGGAAAGGGTAACGCAAGGCAAGGCACGGTGAGGCAAGGCAAGGCTAATGCACGACAACGCACGGCTAGGCAATGCACGGCAAGGCAAGGAAAGGGTAACGCAAGGGAAGGCACGGTCAGACGAGGCAAGGCTAAGGCACGACAACGCAAGGCTAGGCAGTGCACGGTAAGGCAAGGAAAGAGTAACGGAAGGAAAGGAAGGCAAGGCAAATCCAGGCAAGGCAAGTGTAACAAAAGGCACGGCCCGGCAAGGGGAAACAAGGCGAAGGGACGGCAACGCACGGCTAGGCAAAGCACGGCCAGGCCAGGAAAGGGTAACGGAAGGCAAGGCACGGTGAGGCAAGGCAAGGCTAATGCACGACAATACAAGGCTAGGCAATGCACGGAAGGCAAGCAAAGAGTAACGGAAGGCAAGGAAGGCAAGGGAAAGCAAGGCAAGGCAAGGGTAACGGAAGGAAACGCAGGGCAAGGGCAAACAAGGCTAAGGCACGACAACGCACGGCTAGGCAATGAACGGCAAGGCAAGGAAAGGGTAACGCAAGGCAAGGCTCGGTGAGGCAAGGCAAGGCTAATGCACGACAACGCAGGGCTAGGCAATGCACGGAAGGCAAGCAAAGAGTAACGGAAGGCAAGGAATGCAAGGCAAAGCAAGGCAACGCAAGCAAGGCTATGCTAAGGTGAAAAAAGGCTAAAGCACGACAACGCAAGGCTACGCAATGCACGGAAGGCAAGCAAAGGGTAACGGAAGTCAAGGAAGGCCAGGGAAAGCAAGGGAAGGCAAGGGTAACGGAAGGAAAGGCACGGCAAGGGCAAACAATGCTAAGGCAGGACAACGCACGGCTAGGCAATGAACGGCAAGGCAAGGAAAGGGTAACGCAAGGCAAGGCACGCTGAGGCTAGGCAAGGCTAATGCACGACAACGCACGGCTAGGCAATGCACGGCAAAGCAAGGAAAGGGTAACGCAAGGCAAGGCACGGTCAGGTGAGGCAAGGCTTAGGAATGACAACGCAAGGCTAGACAATGCACGGAACGCAAGCAAAGAGTAACGGAAGGCAAGGAATGCAAGGCAAAGCAAGGCAACGCAAGCAAGGCTATGGCAAGGTGAAAAAAGGCTAAAGCACGACAACGCAAGGCTACGCAATGCACGGAAGGCAAGCAAAGAGTAACGGAAGGCAAGGAAGGCCAGGGAAAGCAAGGGAAGGCAAGGGTAACGGAAGGAAAGGCACGGCAAGGGGAAACAAGGCTAAGGCACGACAACGCACGGCTAGGCAATGAACGGCAAGGCAAGGAAAGGGTAACGCAAGGTAAGGCACGGTGAGGCAAGGCAAGGCTAATGCACGACAACGCAGGGCTAGGCAATGCACGGCAAGGAAAGGAAAGGGTAACGCAAGGGAAGGCACGGTCAGACGAGGCAAGGCTAAGGCACGACAACGAAGACTAGGCAATGCACGGAAGGCAAGCAAAGAGTAACGGAAGGCAAGGAAGGCAAGGGAAAGCAAGACAAGGCAAGGGTAACAGAAGGAACGGCTCGGCAAGGGGAAACAAGGCTAAGGGACGGCAACGCACGACTAGGCAATGCACGGCCAGCCAAGGAAAGGGTAACGCAAGGCAAGGCACGGTCAGGCAAGGCAAGGCTAATGCACGACAACGCAAGGCTAGGCAGTGCACGGTAAGGCAAGGAAAGAGTAACGGAAGGAAAGGAAGGCAAGGCAAAGCAAGGCAACGCAAGCAAGGCTATGGCAAGGTGAAAAAAGTCTAAAGCACGACAACGCAAGTCTACGCAACGCACGGAAGGCAAGCAAAGAGTAACGGAAGGCAAGTAAGGCCAGGGAAAGCAAGGCAAGGCAAGGGTAACGGAAGGAAAGGCACGGCAAGGGGAAACAAGGCTAAGGCACGACAACGCACGGCTAGGCAATGCACGGCCAGCCAAGGAAAGGTTAACGCAAGGCATGGCACGGTCAGGCAAGGCAAGGCTAATGCACGACAACGCAAGGCTAGGCAGTGCATGGTAAGGCAAGGAAAGAGAAACGGAAGGAAAGGAAGGCAAGGCAAATACAGGCAACGCAAGTGTAACAAAAGGCACGGCAAGGCAAGGGGAAACAAGGCTAAGGCACGACAACGCACGGCTAGGCAATGCACGGCAAGGCAAGGAAAGGGTAACGCAAGGCAAGGCACGGTGAGGCAAGGCAAGTCTAATGCACGACAACGCACGGCTAGGCAATGCACGGCAAGGCAAGGAAAGGCTAACGCAAGGCAAGGCACGGTCAGGCGAGGCAAGGCTAAGGCACGACAACGCACGGCTAGGCAATGCACGGCAAGGCAAGGAAAGGGTAACGCAAGGGAAGGCACGGTCAGACGAGGCAAGGCTAAGGCACGACAACGCAAGGCTAGGCAATGCACGGAAGGCAAGCAAAGAGTAACGGAAGGCAAGGAACACAAGGGAAAGCAAGGCAAGGCAAGGGTAACAGAAGGAACGGCTCGGCAAGGGGAAACAAGGCTAAGGGACGGCAAAGCACGGCTAGGCAATGCACGGCCAGCCAAGGAAAGGGTAACGCAAGGCAAGGCACGGTCAGGCAAGGCAAGGCTAATGCACGACAACACAAGGCAAGGCAGTGCACGGTAAGGTAAGGAAAGAGAAACGGAAGGAAAGGAAGGCAAGGCAAATCCAGGCAAGCAAGTGTAACAAAAGGCACGGCACGGCAAGGGGAAACAAGGCTAAGTCACGACAACGCACGGCTAGGCATTGCACGGCAAGGCAAGGAAAGGCTAACGCAAGGCAAGGCACGGTCAGGCGAGGCAAGGCTAAGGCACGACAACGCAAGGCTAGGCAATGCACGGAAGGCAAGCAAAGAGTAACGGAAGGCAAGGAAGGCAAGGGAAAGCAAGGCAAGGCAAGGGGAACAGAAAGAACGGCTCGGCAAGGGGAAACAAGGCTAAGGGACGGCAACGCACGGCTAGGCAATGCACGGCCAGCCAAGGAAAGGGTAACGCAAGGCAAGGCACGGTCAGGGAAGGCAAGGCTAATGCACGACAACGCAAGGGTAGGCAGTGCACGGTAAGGCAAGGAAAGAGTAACGGAAGGAAAGGAAGGCAAGGCAAATCCAGGCAAGGCAAGTGTAACAAAAGGCACGGCACAGCAAGGGGAAACAAGGCTAAGGCACGACAACGCACGGCTAGGCAATGCACGGCAAGGCAAGGAAAGGGTAACGCAAGGCAAGGCACGGTGAGGCAAGGCAAGGCTAATGCACGACAACGCAGGGCTAGGCAATGCACGGCAAGGCAAGGAAAGGGTAACGCAAGGGAAGGCACGGTCAGACGAGGCATGGCTAAGGCACGACAACGCAAGGTTAGGCAATGCACGGCAAGGCAAGGAAAGGGTAACGGAAGGCAAGGAAGGCAAGCGAAAGCAAGGCAAGGCAAGGGTAACGGAAGGAAACGCACGGCAAGGGGAAACAAGGCTAAGGCACGACAACGCACGGCTAGGCAATGCATGGCAAGGCAAGGAAAGGGTAACGCAAGTCAAGGCACGGTGAGGCAAGTCAAGGCTAATGCACGACAACGCACGGCTAGGCAATGCACGGCAAGGCAAGGAAAGGGTAACGCAAGGGAAGGCACGGTCAGACGAGGCAAGTCTAAGGCACGACAACGCAAGGCTAGGCAATGCACGGAAGGCAAGCAAAGAGTAACGGAAGGCAAGGAAGGCAAGGGAAAGCAAGGCAAGGCAAGGGTAACGGAAGGAACGGCACGGCAAGGGGAAGCAAGGCTAAGGCACCACAACGCAGGACTAGGCAATGCACGGCAAGGCAAGGAAAGGGTAACGCTAGGTAAGGCACTGTCAGGCGAGGGAAGGCTAATGCACGACAACGCAAGGCTAGGCAGTGCACGGCTAGGCAGGGAAAGAGTAACGGAAGGAAAGGAAGGCAAGGCAAAGCAAGGCAAGGCAAATGTAACAAAAGGCACGACACGGCAAGGGGAAACAAGGCGAACGGACGGCAACGCACGGCTAGGCAATGCACGGCCAGGCGAGGAAAGGGTAACGCAAGGCAAGGCACGGTGAGGCAAGGCAAGGCTAATGCACTACAATACAAGGCTAGGCAATGCACGGAAGGCAAGTAAAGAGTAACGGAAGGCAAGGAATGCAAGGCAAAGCAAGGCAACGCAAGCAAGTCTATGGCAAGGTGCAAAAAGGCTAAGGCACGACAACGCAAGGCTACGCAATGCACGAAAGGCAAGCAAAGAGTAACGGAAGGCAAGGAAGGCAAGGGAAAGCAAGGCAAGGCAAGGGTATCGGAAGGAAAGGCACGGCAAGGGGAAACAAGGCTAAGGAACGACAACGCACGGCTAGGAAATGAACGGCAAGGCAAGGAAAGGGTAACGCAAGGGAAGGCACGGTGAGGCAAGGCAAGTCTAATGCACGACAACGCAGGGCTAGGCAATGCACGGCAAGGCAAGGAAAGGCTAACGCAAGGGAAGGCACGGTCAGACGAGGCAAGGATTAGGCACGACAACGCAAGGCTAGGCAATGAACGGAAGGCAAGCAAAGAGTAACGGTAGGCAAGGAAGGCAAGGGAAAGCAAGGCAAGGCAAGGGTAACGGAAGGAAACGCACGGCAAGGGGAAACAAGGCTAAGGCACGACAACGCACGGCTAGGCAATGCACGGCAAGGCAAGGAAAGGGTAACGCAAGGCAAGGCACGGTGAGGCAAGGCAAGGCTAATGCACGACAACGCACTGCTAGGCAATGCACGGCCAGGCAAGGAAAGGGTAACGCAAGGCAAGGCACTGTCAGGCGAGGCAAGGCTAAGGCACGACAAAGCAAGGCTAGGAAATGCACGGAAGGTAAGCAAAGAGTAACGGAAGCCAAGGAAAGCAAGGGAAAGCAAGGCAAGGTAAGGGTAAAGCCAGGCAAGGCACGGTCAGGCAAGGCAAGGCTAATGCACGACAACGCAAGGCTAGGCAGTGCACGGTAAGGCAAGGAAAGAGTAACGGAAGGAAAGGAAGGCAAGGCAAATCCAGGCAAGGCAAGTGTAACAAAAGGCACGGCACGGCAAGGGGAAACAAGGCTAAGGCACGACAACGCACGGCTAGGCAATGCACGGCAAGGCAAGGAAAGGCTAACGCAAGGCAAGGCACCGTGAGGCAAGGCAAGGCTAATGCACGACAACGCACGGCTAGGCAATGCACGGCAAGGCAAGGAAAGGGTAACGCAAGGGAAGGCACGGTGAGGCAAGGCAAGGCTAATGCACGACAACGCACGGCTAGGCAATGCACGGCAAGTCATGGAAAGGGTAACGCAAGGCAAGGCACGGTCAGGCGAGGCAAGGATAAGGAACGACAACGCAAGGCTAGACAATGCACGGAAGGCAAGCAAAGAGTAACGGATGGCAAGGAAGGCAAGGGAAAGCAAGGCAAGGCAAGGGTAACGGAAGGAACGGCTCGGCAAGGGGAAACAAGGCTAAGGCACGACAGCGCACGGCTAGGCAATGCACGGCAACGCAAGGAAAGGGTAACGCAAGGCAAGGAACTGTCAGGCGAGGCAAGGCTAAGGCACGACAACGCAAGGCTAGGCAATGCACGGAAGGTAAGCAAACAGAAACGTAAGGCAAGGAAAGCAAGGGAAAGCAAGGCAAGGTAAGGGTAAGGGAAGGAACGGCACGGCAAGGGGAAACCAGGCTAAGGCACGACAACGCACGGCTAGGCAATGCACGGCAAGGCAAGGAAAGGGTAACGCAAGGGAAGGCACGGTCAGACGAGGCAAGGCTAAGGCACGACAACGAAGACTAGGCAATGCACGGAAGGCAAGCAAAGAGTAACGGAAGGCAAGGAAGGCAAGGGAAAGCAAGACAAGGCAAGGGTAACAGAAGGAACGGCTCGCCAAGGGGAAAAAAGGCTAAGGGACGGCAACGCACGACTAGGCAATGCACGGCCAGCCAAGGAAAGGGTAACGCAAGGCAAGGCACGGTCAGGCAAGGCAAGGCTAATGCACGACAACGCAAGGCTAGGCAGTGCACGGTAAGGCAAGGAAAGAGTAACGGAAGGAAAGGAAGGCAAGGCAAATCCAGGCAAGGCAAGTGTAAAAAAAGGCACGGCACAGCAACGGGAAACAAGGCTAACGCACGACAACGCACGGCTAGGCAATGCACGGCAAGGCAATGAAAGGCTAACGCAAGGCAAGGCACGGTGAGGCAAGGCAAGGCTAATGCACGACAACGCACGGCTAGGCAATGCACGGCAAGGCAAGGAAAGGGTAACGCAAGGCAAGGCACGGTCAGGCGAGGCAAGGCTAAGGAACGACAACGCAAGGCTAGACAATGCACGGAAGGCAAGCAAAGAGTAACGGAAGGCAAGGAATGCAAGGCAAAGGAAGGCAACGCAAGCAAGGCTATGGCAGGGTGAAAAAAGTCTAAAGCACGACAACGCAAGGCTACGCAATGCACGGAAGGCAAGCAAAGAGTAACGGAAGGCAAGGAAGGCCAGGGAAAGCAAGGCAAGGCAAGGGTAACGGAAGGAAAGGCACGGCAAGGGGAAACAAGGCTAAGGCACGACAACGCACGGCTAGGCAATGCACGTCAAGGCAAGGAAAGGGTAACGCAAGGCAAGGCACGGTGAGGCAAGGCAAGGCTAATGCACGACAACGCACGGCTAGGCAATGCACGGCAAGGCAAGGAAAGGGTAACGCAAGGCAAGGCACGGTCAGGCGAGGCAAGGCTAAGGAACGACAACGCAAGGCTAGACAATGCACGGAAGGCAAGCAAAGAGTAACGGAAGGCAAGGAATGCAAGGCAAAGGAAGGCAACGCAAGCAAAGCTATGGCAAGGTGAAAAAAGTCTAAAGCACGACAACGCAAGTCTACGCAACGCACGGAAGGCAAGCAAAGAGTAACGGAAGGCAAGTAAGGCCAGGGAAAGCAAGGCAAGGCAAGGGTAACGGAAGGAAAGGCACGGCAAGGGGAAACAAGGCTAAGGCACGACAACGCACGGCTAGGCAATGTACGGCAAGGCAAGGAAAGGGAAACGCAAGGCAAGGCACGGTGAGGCAAGGCAAGGCTAATGCACGACAACGCACGGCTAGGCAATGCACGGCAAGGCAAGGAAAGGGTAACGCAAGGGAAGGCACGGTCAGACGAGGCAAGGCTAAGGCACGACAACACAAGGCTAGGCAATGCACGGAAGGCAAGCAAAGAGGAACGGAAGGCAAGGAAGGCAAGGGAAAGCAAGGCAAGGCAAGGGTAACGGAAGGAAACGCACGGCAAGCGGAAACAAGTCTAATGCACGACAACGCACGGCTAGGCAATGCACGGCAAGGCAAGGAAAGGGTAACGCAAGGCAAGGCACGGTCAGGCGAGGCAAGCCTAAGGCACGACAACGCAAGGCTAGGCAATGCACGGAAGGCAAGCAAAGAGTAACGGAAGGCAAGGAAGGCAAGGGAAAGCACGGCAAGGCAAGGGTAACAGAAGGAACGGCTCGGCAAGGGGAAACAAGTCTAAGGGACGGCAACGCACGGCTAGGCAATGCACGGCCAGCCAAGGAAACGTTAACGCCAGGCATGGCACGGTCAGGCAAGGCAAGGCTAATGCACGACAACGCAAGGCTAGGCAGTGCATGGTAAGGCAAGGAAAGAGAAACGGAAGGAAAGGAAGGCAAGGCAAATACAGGCAACGCAAGTGTAACAAAAGGCACGGCAAGGCAAGGGGAAACAAGGCTAAGGCACGACAACGCACGGCTAGGCAATGCACGGCAAGGCAAGGAAAGGGTAACGCAAGGCAAGGCACGGTGAGGCAAGGCAAGTCTAATGCACGACAACGCACGGCTAGGCAATGCACGGCAAGGCAAGGAAAGGCTAACGCAAGGCAAGGCACGGTCAGGCGAGGCAAGGCTAAGGCACGACAACGCAAGGCTAGGCAATGCACGGAAGGCAAGCAAAGAGTAACGGAAGGCAAGGAACACAAGGGAAAGCAAGGCAAGGCAAGGGTAACAGAAGGAACGGCTCGGCAAGGGGAAACAAGCCTAAGGGACGGCAACGCACGGCTAGGCAATGCACGGCCAGCCAAGGAAAGGGTAACGCAAGGCAAGGCACGGTCAGGCAAGGCAAGGCTAATGCACGACAACACAAGGCAAGGCAGTGCACTGTAAGGCAAGGAAAGAGAAACGGAAGGAAAGGAAGGCAAGGCAAATCCAGGCAAGGCAAGTGTAACAAAAGGCACGGCACGGCAAGGGGAAACAAGGCTAAGTCACGACAACGCACGGCTAGGCATTGCACGGCAAGGAAAGGAAAGGGTAACGCAAGGCAAGGAACTGTCAGGCGAGGCAAGGCTAAGGCACGACAACGCAAGGCTAGGCAATGCACGCAAGGTAAGCAAAGAGAAACGTAAGGCAAGGAAAGCAAGGGAAAGCAAGGCAAGGTAAGGGTAAGGGAAGGAACGGCACGGCAAGGGGAAACCAGGCTAAGGCACGACAACGCACGGCTAGGCAATGCACGGCAAGGCAAGGAAAGGGTAACGCAAGGGAAGGCACGGTCAGACGAGGCAAGGCTAAGGCACGACAAAGCAAGGCTAGGCAATGCACGGAAGGCAAGCAAAGAGTAACGGAAGGCAAGGAAGGCAAGGGAAAGCAAGGCAAGGCAAGGGGAACAGAAAGAACGGCTCGGCAAGGGGAAACAAGGCTAAGCGACGGCAACGCACGGCTAGGCAATGCACGGCCAGCCAAGGAAAGGGTAACGCAAGGCAAGGCACGGTCAGGCAAGGCAAGGCTAATGCACGACAACACAAGGCAAGGCAGTGCACTGTAAGGCAAGGAAACAGAAACGGAAGGAAAGGAAGGCAAGGCAAATCCAGGCAAGGCAAGTGTAACAAAAGGCACGGCACGGCAAGGGGAAACAAGGCTAAGTCACGACAACGCACGGCTAGGCATTGCACGGCAAGGAAAGGAAAGGGTAACGCAAGGCAAGGAACTGTCAGGCGAGGCAAGGCTAAGGCACGACAACGCAAGGCTAGGCAATGCACGCAAGGTAAGCAAAGAGAAACGTAAGGCAAGGAAAGCAAGGGAAAGCAAGGCAAGGTAAGGGTAAGGGAAGGAACGGCACGGCAAGGGGAAACCAGGCTAAGGCACGACAACGCACGGCTAGGCAATGCACGGCAAGGCAAGGAAAGGGTAACGCAAGGGAAGGCACGGTCAGACGAGGCAAGGCTAAGGCACGACAAAGCAAGGCTAGGCAATGCACGGAAGGCAAGCAAAGAGTAACGGAAGGCAAGGAAGGCAAGGGAAAGCAAGGCAAGGCAAGGGGAACAGAAAGAACGGCTCGGCAAGGGGAAACAAGGCTAAGCGACGGCAACGCACGGCTAGGCAATGCACGGCCAGCCAAGGAAAGGGTAACGCAAGGCAAGGCACGGTCAGGCAAGGCAAGGCTAATGCACGACAACGCAAGGCTAGGCAGTGCACGGTAATGCAAGGAAAGAGTAACGGAAGGAAAGGAAGGCAAGGCAAATCCAGGCAAGGCAAGTGTAACAAAAGGCACGGCACAGCAAGGGGAAACAAGGCTAAGGCACGACAACGCACGGCTAGGCAATGCACGGCAAGGCAAGGAAAGGGTAACGCAAGGCAAGGCACGGTGAGGCAAGGCCAGGCTAATGCACGACAACGCAGGGCTAGGCAATGCACGGCAAGGCAAGGAAAGGGTAACGCAAGGGAAGGCACGGTCAGACGAGGCATGGCTAAGGCACGACAACGCAAGGTTAGGCAATGCACGGCAAGGAAAGGAAAGGGTAACGGAAGGCAAGGAAGGCAAGCGAAAGCAAGGCAAGGCAAGGGTAACGGAAGGAAACGCACGGCAATGGGAAACAAGGCTAAGGCACGACAACGCACGGCTAGGCAATGCATGGCAAGGCAAGGAAAGGGTAACGCAAGTCAAGGCACGGTGAGGCAAGTCAAGGCTAATGCACGACAACGCACGGCTAGGCAATGCACGGCAAGGCAAGGAAAGGGTAACGCAAGGGAAGGCACGGTCAGACGAGGCAAGTCTAAGGCACGACAACGCAAGGCTAGGCAATGCACGGAAGGCAAGCAAAGAGTAACGGAAGGCAAGGAAGGCAAGGGAAAGCAAGGCAAGGCAAGGGTAACGGAAGGAACGGCACGGCAAGGGGAAGCAAGGCTAAGGCACCACAACGCAGGACTAGGCAGTGCACGGTAAGGCAAGGAAAGAGTAACGGAAGGAAAGGAAGGCAAGGCAAATCCAGGCAAGGCAAGTGTAACAAAAGGCACGGCACGGCAAGGGGAAACAAGGCTAAGGCACGAAAACGCACGGCTAGGCAATGCACGGCAAGGCAAGGAAAGGCTAACGCAAGGCAAGGCACGGTGAGGCAAGGCAAGGCTAATGCACGACAACGCAGGGCTAGGCAATGCACGGCAAGGCAAGGAAAGGGTAACGCAAGGGAAGGCACGGTCAGACGAGGCATGGCTAAGGCACGACAACGCAAGGTTAGGCAATGCACGGCAAGGCAAGGAAAGGGTAACGGAAGGCAAGGAAGGCAAGCGAAAGCAAGGCAAGGCAAGGGTAACGGAAGGAAACGCACGGCAAGGGGAAACAAGGCTAAGGCACGACAACGCACGGCTAGGCAATGCATGGCAAGGCAAGGAAAGGGTAACGCAAGTCAAGGCACGGTGAGGCAAGTCAAGGCTAATGCACGACAACGCACGGCTAGGCAATGCACGGCAAGGCAAGGAAAGGGTAACGCAAGGCAAGGCACGGTCAGGCGAGGCAAGGCTAAGGAACGACAACGCAAGGCTAGACAATGCACGGAAGGCAAGCAAAGAGTAACGGAAGGCAAGGAATGCAAGGCAAAGCAAGGCAACGCAAGCAAGGCTATGGCAAGGTGAAAAAAGTCTAAAGCACGACAACGCAAGTCTACGCAACGCACGGAAGGCAAGCAAAGAGTAACGGAAGGCAAGTAAGGCCAGGGAAAGCAAGGCAAGGCAAGGGTAACGGAAGGAAAGGCACGGCAAGGGGAAACAAGGCTAAGGCACGACAACGCACGGCTAGGCAATGCACGGCAAGGCAAGGAAAGGGTAACGCAAGGCAAGGCACGGTGAGGCAAGGCAAGGCTAATGCACGACAACGCACGGCTAGGCAATGCACGGCAAGGCAAGGAAAGGGTAACGCAAGGGAAGGCACGGTCAGACGAGGCAAGGCTAAGGCACGACAACACAAGGCTAGGCAATGCACGGAAGGCAAGCAAAGAGGAACGGAAGGCAAGGAAGGCAAGGGAAAGCAAGGCAAGGTAAGGGTAACGGAAGGAAACGCACGGCAAGCGGAAACAAGTCTAATGCACGACAACGCACGGCTAGGCAATGCACGGCAAGGCAAGGAAAGGGTAACGCAAGGCAAGGCACGGTCAGGCGAGGCAAGCCTAAGGCACGACAACGCAAGGCTAGGCAATGCACGGAAGGCAAGCAAAGAGTAACGGAAGGCAAGGAAGGCAAGGGAAAGCACGGCAAGGCAAGGGTAACAGAAGGAACGGCTCGGCAAGGGGAAACAAGTCTAAGGGACGGCAACGCACGGCTAGGCAATGCACGGCCAGCCAAGGAAAGGTTAACGCAAGGCATGGCACGGTCAGGCAAGGCAAGGCTAATGCACGACAACGCAAGGCTAGGCAGTGCATGGTAAGGCAAGGAAAGAGAAACGGAAGGAAAGGAAGGCAAGGCAAATACAGGCAACGCAAGTGTAACAAAAGGCACGGCAAGGCAAGGGGAAACAAGGCTAAGGCACGACAACGCACGGCTAGGCAATGCACGGCAAGGCAAGGAAAGGGTAACGCAAGGCAAGGCACGGTGAGGCAAGGCAAGTCTAATGCACGACAACGCACGGCTAGGCAATGCACGGCAAGGCAAGGAAAGGCTAACGCAAGGCAAGGCACGGTCAGGCGAGGCAAGGCTAAGGCACGACAACGCACGGCTAGGCAATGCACGGCAAGGCAAGGAAAGGGTAACGCAAGGGAAGGCACGGTCAGACGAGGCAAGGCTAAGGCACGACAACGCAAGGCTAGGCAATGCACGGAAGGCAAGCAAAGAGTAACGGAAGGCAAGGAACACAAGGGAAAGCAAGGCATGGCAAGGGTAACAGAAGGAACGGCTCGGCAAGGGGAAACAAGCCTAAGGGACGGCAACGCACGGCTAGGCAATGCACGGCCAGCCAAGGAAAGGGTAACGCAAGGCAAGGCACGGTCAGGCAAGGCAAGGCTAATGCACGACAACACAAGGCAAGGCAGTGCACTGTAAGGCAAGGAAAGAGAAACGGAAGGAAAGGAAGGCAAGGCAAATCCAGGCAAGGCAAGTGTAACAAAAGGCACGGCACGGCAAGGGGAAACCAGGCTAAGTCACGACAACGCACGGCTAGGCATTGCACGGCAAGGAAAGGAAAGGGTAACGCAAGGCAAGGAACTGTCAGGCGAGGCAAGGCTAAGGCACGACAACGCAAGGCTAGGCAATGCACGCAAGGTAAGCAAAGAGAAACGTAAGGCAAGGAAAGCAAGGGAAAGCAAGGCAAGGTAAGGGTAAGGGAAGGAACGGCACGGCAAGGGGAAACCAGGCTAAGGCACGACAACGCACGGCTAGGCAATGCACGGCAAGGCAAGGAAAGGGTAACGCAAGGGAAGGCACGGTCAGACGAGGCAAGGCTAAGGCACGACAAAGCAAGGCTAGGCAATGCACGGAAGGCAAGCAAAGAGTAACGGAAGGCAAGGAAGGCAAGGGAAAGCAAGGCAAGGCAAGGGGAACAGAAAGAACGGCTCGGCAAGGGGAAACAAGGCTAAGGGACGGCAACGCACGGCTAGGCAATGCACGGCCAGCCAAGGAAAGGGTAACGCAAGGCAAGGCACGGTCAGGCAAGGCAAGGCTAATGCACGACAACGCAAGGCTAGGCAGTGCACGGTAATGCAAGGAAAGAGTAACGGAAGGAAAGGAAGGCAAGGCAAATCCAGGCAAGGCAAGTGTAACAAAAGGCACGGCACAGCAAGGGGAAACAAGGCTAAGGCACGACAACGCACGGCTAGGCAATGCACGGCAAGGCAAGGAAAGGGTAACGCAAGGCAAGGCACGGTGAGGCAAGGCCAGGCTAATGCACGACAACGCAGGGCTAGGCAATGCACGGCAAGGCAAGGAAAGGGCAACGCAAAGGAAGGCACGGTCAGACGAGGCATGGCTAAGGCACGACAACGCAAGGTTAGGCAATGCACGGCAAGGAAAGGAAAGGGTAACGGAAGGCAAGGAAGGCAAGCGAAAGCAAGGCAAGGCAAGGGTAACGGAAGGAAACGCACGGCAATGGGAAACAAGGCTAAGGCACGACAACGCACGGCTAGGCAATGCATGGCAAGGCAAGGAAAGGGTAACGCAAGTCAAGGCACGGTGAGGCAAGTCAAGGCTAATGCACGACAACGCACGGCTAGGCAATGCACGGCAAGGCAAGGAAAGGGTAACGCAAGGGAAGGCACGGTCAGACGAGGCAAGTCTAAGGCACGACAACGCAAGGCTAGGCAATGCACGGAAGGCAAGCAAAGAGTAACGGAAGGCAAGGAAGGCAAGGGAAAGCAAGGCAAGGCAAGGGTAACGGAAGGAACGGCACGGCAAGGGGAAGCAAGGCTAAGGCACCACAACGCAGGACTAGGCAGTGCACGGTAAGGCAAGGAAAGAGTAACGGAAGGAAAGGAATGCAAGGCAAATCCAGGCAAGGCAAGTGTAACAAAAGGCACGGCACGGCAAGGGGAAACAAGGCTAAGGCACGAAAACGCACGGCTAGGCAATGCACGGCAAGGCAAGGAAAGGCTAACGCAAGGCAAGGCACCGTGAGGCAAGGCAAGGCTAATGCACGACAACGCACGGCTAGGCAATGCACGGCAAGTCATGGAAAGGGTAACGCAAGGCAAGGCACGGTCAGGCGAGGCAAGGATAAGGAACGACAACGCAAGGCTAGACAAAGCACGGAAGGCAAGCAAAGAGTAACGGAAGGCAAGGAATGCAAGGCAAAGCAAGGCAACGCAAGTAACAAAGGCTATAGCAAGGTGAAACAAGGCTATGGCACGACAACGCACGGCTAGGCAATGCACGGCAAGGCAAGGAAAGGGTAACGCAAGGCAAGGCACGGTGAGGCAAGGCAAGGCTAATGCACGACAACGCACGGCTAGGCAATGCACGGCAAGTCATGGAAAGGGTAACGCAAGGCAAGGCACGGTCAGGCGAGGCAAGGATAAGGAACGACAACGCAAGGCTAGACAATGCACGGAAGGCAAGCAAAGAGTAACGGATGGCAAGGAAGGCAAGGGAAAGCAAGGCAAGGCAAGGGTAACGGAAGGAACGGCACGGCAAGGGGAAACAAGGCTAAGGCACGAGAGCGCACGGCTAGGCAATGCACGGCAACGCAAGGAAAGGGTAACGCAAGGCAAGGAACTGTCAGGCGAGGCAAGGCTAAGGCACGACAACGCAAGGCTAGGCAATGCACGGAAGGTAAGCAAAGAGAAACGTAAGGCAAGGAAAGCAAGGGAAAGCAAGGCAAGGTAAGGGTAAGGGAAGGAACGGCACGGCAAGGGGAAACCAGGCTAAGGCACGACAACGCACGGCTAGGCAATGCACGGCAAGGCAAGGAAAGGGTAACGCAAGGGAAGGCACGGTCAGACGAGGCAAGGCTAAGGCACGACAACGAAGACTAGGCAATGCACGGAAGGCAAGCAAAGAGTAACGGAAGGCAAGGAAGGCAAGGGAAAGCAAGACAAGGCAAGGGTAACAGAAGGAACGGCTCGGCAAGGGGAAACAAGGCTAAGGGACGGCAACGCACGACTAGGCAATGCACGGCCAACCAAGGAAAGGGTAACGCAAGGCAAGGCACGGTCAGGCAAGGCAAGGCTAATGCACGACAACGCAAGGCTAGGCAGTGCACGGTAAGGCAAGGAAAGAGTAACGGAAGGAAAGGAAGGCAAGGCAAATCCAGGCAAGGCAAGTGTAAAAAAAGGCACGGCACGGCAACGGGAAACAAGGCTAAGGCACGACAACGCACGGCTAGGCAATGCACGGCAAGGCAAGGAAAGGCTAACGCAAGGCAAGGCACGGTGAGGCAAGGCAAGGCTAATGCACGACAACGCACGGCTAGGCAATGCACGGCAAGGCAAGGAAAGGGTAACGCAAGGCAAGGCACGGTCAGGCGAGGCAAGGCTAAGGAACGACAACGCAAGGCTAGACAATGCACGGAAGGCAAGCAAAGAGTAACGGAAGGCAAGGAATGCAAGGCAAAGCAAGGCAACGCAAGCAAGGCTATGGCAAGGTGAAAAAAGTCTAAAGCACGACAACGCAAGGCTACGCAATGCACGGAAGGCAAGCAAAGAGTAACGGAAGGCAAGGAAGGCCAGGGAAAGCAAGGCAAGGCAAGGGTAACGGATAGAAAGGCACGGCAAGGGGAAACAAGGCTAAGGCACGACAACGCACGGCTAGGCAATGCACGTCAAGGCAAGGAAAGGGTAACGCAAGGCAAGGCACGGTGAGGCAAGGCAAGGCTAATGCACGACAACGCAGGGCTAGGCAATGCACGGCAAGGCAAGGAAAGGGTAACGCAAGGGAAGGCACGGTCAGACGAGGCATGGCTAAGGCACGACAACGCAAGGTTAGGCAATGCACGGAAAGGCAAGGAAAGGGTAACGGAAGGCAAGGAAGGCAAGCGAAAGCAAGGCAAGGCAAGGGTAACGGAAGGAAACGCACGGCAAGGGGAAACAAGGCTAAGGCACGACAACGCACGGCTAGGCAATGCATGGCAAGGCAAGGAAAGGGTAACGCAAATCAAGGCACGGTGAGGCAAGTCAAGGCTAATGCACGACAACGCACGGCTAGGCAATGCACGGCAAGGCAAGGAAAGGGTAACGCAAGGGAAGGCACGGTCAGACGAGGCAAGGCTAAGGCACGACAACGCAAGGCTAGGCAATGCACGGAAGGCAAGCAAAGAGTAACGGAAGGCAAGGAAGGCAAGGGAAAGCACGGCAAGGCAAGGGTAACAGAAGGAACGGCTCGGCAAGGGGAAACAAGGCTAAGGGACGGCAACGCACGGCTAGGCAATGCACGGCCAGCCAAGGAAAGGGTAACGCAAGGCATGGCACGGTCAGGCAAGGCAAGGCTAATGCACGACAACGCAAGGCTAGGCAGTGCATGGTAAGGCAAGGAAAGAGAAACGGAAGGAAAGGAAGGCAAGGCAAATCCAGGCAAGGCAAGTGTAACAAAAGGCACGGCAAGTCAAGGGGAAACAAGGCTAAGGCACGACAACGCACGGCTAGGCAATGCACGGCAAGGCAAGGAAAGGGTAACGCAAGGCAAGGCACGGTGAGGCAAGGCAAGTCTAATGCACGACAACGCACGGCTAGGCAATGCACGGCAAGGCAAGGAAAGGCTAACGCAAGGCAAGGCACGGTCAGGCGAGGCAAGGCTAAGGCACGACAACGCACGGCTAGGCAATGCACGGCAAGGCAAGGAAAGGGTAACGCAAGGGAAGGCACGGTCAGACGAGGCAAGGCTAAGGCACGACAAAGCAAGGCTAGGCAATGCACGGAAGGCAAGCAAAGAGTAACGGAAGGCAAGGAAGGCAAGGGAAAGCAAGGCAAGGCAAGGGGAACAGAAAGAACGGCTCGGCAAGGGGAAACAAGGCTAAGGGACGGCAACGCACGGCTAGGCAATGCACGGCCAGCCAAGGAAAGGGTAACGCAAGGCAAGGCACGGTCAGGGAAGGCAAGGCTAATGCACGACAACGCAAGGCTAGGCAGTGCACGGTAAGGCAAGGAAAGAGTAACGGAAGGAAAGGAAGGCAAGGCAAATCCAGGCAAGGCAAGTGTAACAAAAGGCACGGCACAGCAAGGGGAAACAAGGCTAAGGCACGACAACGCACGGCTAGGCAATGCACGGCAAGGCAAGGAAAGGGTAACGCAAGGCAAGGCACGGTGAGGCAAGGCCAGGCTAATGCACGACAACGCAGGGCTAGGCAATGCACGGCAAGGCAAGGAAAGGGTAACGCAAGGGAAGGCACGGTCAGACGAGGCATGGCTAAGGCACGACAACGCAAGGTTAGGCAATGCACGGCAAGGCAAGGAAAGGGTAACGGAAGGCAAGGAAGGCAACCGAAAGCAAGGCAAGGCAAGGGTAACGGAAGGAAAGCACGGCAAGGGGAAACAAGGCTAAGGCACGGCAACGCACGGCTAGGCAAAGGCAAGGCTAAGGCTAATGCACGACAACGCACGGCTAGGCAATGCACGGCAAGGCAAGGAAAGGGTAACGCAAGGGAAGGCACGGTCAGACGAGGCAAGTCTAAGGCACGACAACGCAAGGCTAGGCAATGCACGGAAGGCAAGCAAAGAGTAACGGAAGGCAAGGAAGGCAAGGGAAAGCAAGGCAAGGCAAGGGTAACGGAAGGAACGGCACGGCAAGGGGAAGCAAGGCTAAGGCACCACAACGCAGGACTAGGCAATGCACGGCAAGGCAAGGAAAGGGTAACGCAAGGCAAGGAACTGTCAGGCGAGGCAAGGCTAAGGCACGACAACGCAAGGCTAGGCAATGCACGCAAGGTAAGCAAAGAGAAACGTAAGGCAAGGAAAGCAAGGGAAAGCAAGGCAAGGTAAGGGTAAGGGAAGGAACGGCACGGCAAGGGGAAACCAGGCTAAGGCACGACAACGCACGGCTAGGCAATGCACGGCAAGGCAAGGAAAGGGTAACGCAAGGGAAGGCACGGTCAGACGAGGCAAGGCTAAGGCACGACAAAGCAAGGCTAGGCAATGCACGGAAGGCAAGCAAAGAGTAACGGAAGGCAAGGAAGGCAAGGGAAAGCAAGGCAAGGCAAGGGGAACAGAAAGAACGGCTCGGCAAGGGGAAACAAGGCTAAGGGACGGCAACGCACGGCTAGGCAATGCACGGCCAGCCAAGGAAAGGGTAACGCAAGGCAAGGCACGGTCAGGCAAGGCAAGGCTAATGCACGACAACGCAAGGCTAGGCAGTGCACGGTAATGCAAGGAAAGAGTAACGGAAGGAAAGGAAGGCAAGGCAAATCCAGGCAAGGCAAGTGTAACAAAAGGCACGGCACAGCAAGGGGAAACAAGGCTAAGGCACGACAACGCACGGCTAGGCAATGCACGGCAAGGCAAGGAAAGGGTAACGCAAGGCAAGGCACGGTGAGGCAAGGCCAGGCTAATGCACGACAACGCAGGGCTAGGCAATGCACGGCAAGGCAAGGAAAGGGTAACGCAAGGGAAGGCACGGTCAGACGAGGCATGGCTAAGGCACGACAACGCAAGGTTAGGCAATGCACGGCAAGGCAAGGAAAGGGTAACGGAAGGCAAGGAAGGCAAGCGAAAGCAAGGCAAGGCAAGGGTAACGGAAGGAAACGCACGGCAAGGGGAAACAAGGCTAAGGCACGACAACGCACGGCTAGGCAATGCATGGCAAGGCAAGGAAAGGGTAACGCAAGTCAAGGCACGGTGAGGCAAGTCAAGGCTAATGCACGACAACGCACGGCTAGGCAATGCACGGCAAGGCAAGGAAAGGGTAACGCAAGGGAAGGCACGGTCAGACGAGGCAAGTCTAAGGCACGACAACGCAAGGCTAGGCAATGCACGGAAGGCAAGCAAAGAGTAACGGAAGGCAAGGAAGGCAAGGGAAAGCAAGGCAAGGCAAGGGTAACGGAAGGAACGGCACGGCAAGGGGAAGCAAGGCTAAGGCACCACAACGCAGGACTAGGCAGTGCACGGTAAGGCAAGGAAAGAGTAACGGAAGGAAAGGAAGGCAAGGCAAATCCAGGCAAGGCAAGTGTAACAAAAGGCACGGCACGGCAAGGGGAAACAAGGCTAAGGCACGACAACGCACGGCTAGGCAATGCACGGCAAGGCAAGGAAAGGCTAACGCAAGGCAAGGCACCGTGAGGCAAGGCAAGGCTAATGCACGACAACGCACGGCTAGGCAATGCACGGCAAGGCAAGGAAAGGGTAACGCAAGGCAAGGCACGGTCAGGCGAGGCAAGGCTAAGGAACGACAACGCAAGGCTAGACAAAGCACGGAAGGCAAGCAAAGAGTAACGGAAGGCAAGGAATGCAAGGCAAAGCAAGGCAACGCAAGCAAGGCTATAGCAAGGTGAAACAAGGCTATGGCACGACAACGCACGGCTAGGCAATGCACGGCAAGGCAAGGAAAGGGTAACGCAAGGCAAGGCACGGTGAGGCAAGGCAAGGCTAATGCACGACAACGCACGGCTAGGCAATGCACGGCAAGTCATGGAAAGGGTAACGCAAGGCAAGGCACGGTCAGGCGAGGCAAGGATAAGGAACGACAACGCAAGGCTAGACAATGCACGGAAGGCAAGCAAAGAGTAACGGATGGCAAGGAAGGCAAGGGAAAGCAAGGCAAGGCAAGGGTAACGGAAGGAACGGCACGGCAAGGGGAAACAAGGCTAAGGCACGAGAGCGCACGGCTAGGCAATGCACGGCAACGCAAGGAAAGGGTAACGCAAGGCAAGGAACTGTCAGGCGAGGCAAGGCTAAGGCACGACAACGCAAGGCTAGGCAATGCACGGAAGGTAAGCAAAGAGAAACGTAAGGCAAGGAAAGCAAGGGAAAGCAAGGCAAGGTAAGGGTAAGGGAAGGAACGGCACGGCAAGGGGAAACCAGGCTAAGGCACGACAACGCACGGCTAGGCAATGCACGGCAAGGCAAGGAAAGGGTAACGCAAGGGAAGGCACGGTCAGACGAGGCAAGGCTAAGGCACGACAACGAAGACTAGGCAATGCACGGAAGGCAAGCAAAGAGTAACGGAAGGCAAGGAAGGCAAGGGAAAGCAAGACAAGGCAAGGGTAACAGAAGGAACGGCTCGGCAAGGGGAAACAAGGCTAAGGGACGGCAACGCACGACTAGGCAATGCACGGCCAACCAAGGAAAGGGTAACGCAAGGCAAGGCACGGTCAGGCAAGGCAAGGCTAATGCACGACAACGCAAGGCTAGGCAGTGCACGGTAAGGCAAGGAAAGAGTAACGGAAGGAAAGGAAGGCAAGGCAAATCCAGGCAAGGCAAGTGTAAAAAAAGGCACGGCACGGCAACGGGAAACAAGGCTAAGGCACGACAACGCACGGCTAGGCAATGCACGGCAAGGCAAGGAAAGGCTAACGCAAGGCAAGGCACGGTGAGGCAAGGCAAGGCTAATGCACGACAACGCACGGCTAGGCAATGCACGGCAAGGCAAGGAAAGGGTAACGCAAGGCAAGGCACGGTCAGGCGAGGCAAGGCTAAGGAACGACAACGCAAGGCTAGACAATGCACGGAAGGCAAGCAAAGAGTAACGGAAGGCAAGGAATGCAAGGCAAAGCAAGGCAACGCAAGCAAGGCTATGGCAAGGTGAAAAAAGTCTAAAGCACGACAACGCAAGGCTACGCAATGCACGGAAGGCAAGCAAAGAGTAACGGAAGGCAAGGAAGGCCAGGGAAAGCAAGGCAAGGCAAGGGTAACGGATAGAAAGGCACGGCAAGGGGAAACAAGGCTAAGGCACGACAACGCACGGCTAGGCAATGCACGTCAAGGCAAGGAAAGGGTAACGCAAGGCAAGGCACGGTGAGGCAAGGCAAGGCTAATGCACGACAACGCAGGGCTAGGCAATGCACGGCAAGGCAAGGAAAGGGTAACGCAAGGGAAGGCACGGTCAGACGAGGCATGGCTAAGGCACGACAACGCAAGGTTAGGCAATGCACGGCAAGGCAAGGAAAGGGTAACGGAAGGCAAGGAAGGCAAGCGAAAGCAAGGCAAGGCAAGGGTAACGGAAGGAAACGCACGGCAAGGGGAAACAAGGCTAAGGCACGACAACGCACGGCTAGGCAATGCATGGCAAGGCAAGGAAAGGGTAACGCAAATCAAGGCACGGTGAGGCAAGTCAAGGCTATTGCACGACAACGCACGGCTAGGCAATGCACGGCAAGGCAAGGAAAGGGTAACGCAAGGGAAGGCACGGTCAGACGAGGCAAGGCTAAGGCACGACAACGCAAGGCTAGGCAATGCACGGAAGGCAAGCAAAGAGTAACGGAAGGCAAGGAAGGCAAGGGAAAGCACGGCAAGGCAGGGGTAACAGAAGGAACGGCTCGGCAAGGGGAAACAAGGCTAAGGGACGGCAACGCACGGCTAGGCAATGCACGGCCAGCCAAGGAAAGGGTAACGCAAGGCATGGCACGGTCAGGCAAGGCAAGGCTAATGCACGACAACGCAAGGCTAGGCAGTGCATGGTAAGGCAAGGAAAGAGAAACGGAAGGAAAGGAAGGCAAGGCAAATCCAGGCAAGGCAAGTGTAACAAAAGGCACGGCAAGTCAAGGGGAAACAAGGCTAAGGCACGACAACGCACGGCTAGGCAATGCACGGCAAGGCAAGGAAAGGGTAACGCAAGGCAAGGCACGGTGAGGCAAGGCAAGTCTAATGCACGACAACGCACGGCTAGGCAATGCACGGCAAGGCAAGGAAAGGCTAACGCAAGGCAAGGCACGGTCAGGCGAGGCAAGGCTAAGGCACGACAATGCACGGCTAGGCAATGCACGGCAAGGCAAGGAATGGGTAACGCAAGGGAAGGCACGGTCAGACGAGGCAAGGCTAAGGCACGACAAAGCAAGGCTAGGCAATGCACGGAAGGCAAGCAAAGAGTAACGGAAGGCAAGGAAGGCAAGGGAAAGCAAGGCAAGGCAAGGGGAACAGAAAGAACGGCTCGGCAAGGGGAAACAAGGCTAAGGGACGGCAACGCACGGCTAGGCAATGCACGGCCAGCCAAGGAAAGGGTAACGCAAGGCAAGGCACGGTCAGGGAAGGCAAGGCTAATGCACGACAACGCAAGGCTAGGCAGTGCACGGTAAGGCAAGGAAAGAGTAACGGAAGGAAAGGAAGGCAAGGCAAATCCAGGCAAGGCAAGTGTAACAAAAGGCACGGCACAGCAAGGGGAAACAAGGCTAAGGCACGACAACGCACGGCTAGGCAATGCACGGCAAGGCAAGGAAAGGGTAACGCAAGGCAAGGCACGGTGAGGCAAGGCCAGGCTAATGCACGACAACGCAGGGCTAGGCAATGCACGGCAAGGCAAGGAAAGGGTAACGCAAGGGAAGGCACGGTCAGACGAGGCATGGCTAAGGCACGACAACGCAAGGTTAGGCAATGCACGGCAAGGCAAGGAAAGGGTAACGGAAGGCAAGGAAGGCAACCGAAAGCAAGGCAAGGCAAGGGTAACGGAAGGAAACGCACGGCAAGGGGAAACAAGGCTAATGCACGACAACGCACGGCTAGGCAATGCACGGCAAGGCAAGGAATGGGTAACGCAAGGGAAGGCACGGTCAGACGAGGCAAGTCTAAGGCACGACAACGCAAGGCTAGGCAATGCACGGAAGGCAAGCAAAGAGTAACGGAAGGCAAGGAAGGCAAGGGAAAGCAAGGCAAGGCAAGGGTAACGGAAGGAACGGCACGGCAAGGGGAAGCAAGGCTAAGGCACCACAACGCAGGACTAGGCAATGCACGGCAAGGCAAGGAAAGGGTAACGCTAGGTAAGGCACTGTCAGGCGAGGGAAGGCTAATGCACGACAACACAAGGCTAGGCAGTGCACGGCTAGGCAGGGAAAGAGTAACGGAAGGAAAGGAAGGCAAGGCAAAGCAAGGCAAGGCAAGTGTAACAAAAGGCACGACACGGCAAGGGGAAACAAGGCGAACGGACGGCAACGCACGGCTAGGCAATGCACGGCCAGGCAAGGAAAGGGTAACGCAAGGCAAGGCACGGTGAGGCAAGGCAAGGCTAATGCACTACAATACAAGGCTAGGCAATGCACGGAAGGCAAGTAAAGAGTAACGGAAGGCAAGGAATGCAAGGCAAAGCAAGGCAACGCAAGCAAGTCTATGGCAAGGTGAAAAAAGGCTAAGGCACGACAACGCAAGGCTACGCAATGCACGAAAGGCAAGCAAAGAGTAACGGAAGGCAAGGAAGGCAAGGGAAAGCAAGGCAAGGCAAGGGTAACGGAAGGAAAGGCACGGCAAGGGGAAACAAGGCTAAGGAACGACAACGCACGGCTAGGAAATGAACGGCAAGGCAAGGAAAGGGTAACGCAAGGGAAGGCACGGTGAGGCAAGGCAAGTCTAATGCACGACAACGCAGGGCTAGGCAATGCACGGCAAGGCAAGGAAAGGGTAACGCAAGGGAAGGCACGGTCAGACGAGGCAAGGCTTAGGCACGACAACGCAAGGCTAGGCAATGAACGCAAGGCAAGCAAAGAGTAACGGTAGGCAAGGAAGGCAAGGGAAAGCAAGGCAAGGCAAGGGTAACGGAAGGAAACGCACGGCAAGGGGAAACAAGGCTAAGGCACGACAACGCACGGCTAGGCAATGCACGGCAAGGCAAGGAAAGGGTAACGCAAGGCAAGGCACGGTGAGGCAAGGCAAGGCTAATGCACGACAACGCACTGCTAGGCAATGCACGGCCAGGCAAGGAAAGGGTAACGCAAGGCAAGGCACTGTCAGGCGAGGCAAGGCTAAGGCACGACAAAGCAAGGCTAGGAAATGCACGGAAGGTAAGCAAAGAGTAACGGAAGCCAAGGAAAGCAAGGGAAAGCAAGGCAAGGTAAGGGTAAAGCCAGGCAAGGCACGGTCAGGCAAGGCAAGGCTAATGCACGACAACGCAAGGCTTGGCAGTGCACGGTAAGGCAAGGAAAGAGCAACGGAAGGAAAGGAAGGCAAGGCAAATCCAGGCAAGGCAAGTGTAACAAAAGGCACGGCACGGCAAGGGGAAACAAGGCTAAGGCACGACAACGCACGGCTAGGCAATGCACGGCAAGGCAAGGAAAGGCTAACGCAAGGCAAGGCACCGTGAGGCAAGGCAAGGCTAATGCACGACAACGCACGGCTAGGCAATGCACGGCAAGGCAAGGAAAGGCTAACGCAAGGCAAGGCACGGTCAGGCGAGGCAAGGGTAAGGAACGACAACGCAAGGCTAGACAAAGCACGGAAGGCAAGCAAAGAGTAACGGAAGGCAAGGAATGCAAGGCAAAGCAAGGCAACGCAAGCAAGGCTATAGCAAGGTGAAACAAGGCTATGGCACGACAACGCACGGCTAGGCAATGCACGGCAAGGCAAGGAAAGGGTAACGCAAGGCAAGGCACGGTGAGGCAAGGCAAGGCTAATGCACGACAACGCACGGCTAGGCAATGCACGGCAAGTCATGGAAAGGGTAACGCAAGGCAAGGCACGGTCAGGCGAGGCAAGGATAAGGAACGACAACGCAAGGCTAGACAATGCACGGAAGGCAAGCAAAGAGTAACGGATGGCAAGGAAGGCAAGGGAAAGCAAGGCAAGGCAAGGGTAACGGAAGGAACGGCACGGCAAGGGGAAACAAGGCTAAGGCACGAGAGCGCACGGCTAGGCAATGCACGGCAACGCAAGGAAAGGGTAACGCAAGGCAAGGAACTGTCAGGCGAGGCAAGGCTAAGGCACGACAACGCAAGGCTAGTCAATGCACGGAAGGTAAGCAAAGAGAAACGTAAGGCAAGGAACGCAAGGGAAAGCAAGGCAAGGTAAGGGTAAGGGAAGGAACGGCACGGCAAGGGGAAACCAGGCTAAGGCACGACAACGCACGGCTAGGCAATGCACGGCAAGGCAAGGAAAGGGTAACGCAAGGGAAGGCACGGTCAGACGAGGCAAGGCTAAGGCACGACAACGAAGACTAGGCAATGCACGGAAGGCAAGCAAAGAGTAACGGAAGGCAAGGAAGGCAAGGGAAAGCAAGACAAGGCAAGGGTAACAGAAGGAACAGCTCGGCAAGGGGAAACAAGGCTAAGGGACGGCAACGCACGACTAGGCAATGCACGGCCAACCAAGGAAAGGGTAACGCAAGGCAAGGCACGGTCAGGCAAGGCAAGGCTAATGCACGACAACGCAAGGCTAGGCAGTGCACGGTAAGGCAAGGAAAGAGTAACGGAAGGAAAGGAAGGCAAGGCAAATCCAGGCAAGGCAAGTGTAAAAAAAGGCACGGCACGGCAACGGGAAACAAGGCTAAGGCACGACAACGCACGGCTAGGCAATGCACGGCAAGGCAAGGAAAGGCTAACGCAAGGCAAGGCACGGTGAGGCAAGGCAAGGCTAATGCACGACAACGCACGACTAGGCAATGCACGGCAAGGCAAGGAAAGGGTAACGCAAGGCAAGGCACGGTCAGGCGAGGCAAGGCTAAGGAACGACAACGCAAGGCTAGACAATGCACGGAAGGCAAGCAAAGAGTAACGGAAGGCAAGGAATGCAAGGCAAAGCAAGGCAACGCAAGCAAGGCTATGGCAAGGTGAAAAAAGTCTAAAGCACGACAACGCAAGGCTACGCAATGCACGGAAGGCAAGCAAAGAGTAACGGAAGGCAAGGAAGGCCAGGGAAAGCAAGGCAAGGCAAGGGTAACGGAAGGAAAGGCACGGCAAGGGGAAACAAGGCTAAGGCACGACAACGCACGGCTAGGCAATGCACGTCAAGGCAAGGAAAGGGTAACGCAAGGCAAGGCACGGTGAGGCAAGGCAAGGCTAATGCACGACAACGCAGGGCTAGGCAATGCACGGCAAGGCAAGGAAAGGGTAACGCAAGGGAAGGCACGGTCAGACGAGGCATGGCTAAGGCACGACAACGCAAGGTTAGGCAATGCACGGCAAGGCAAGGAAAGGGTAACGGAAGGCAAGGAAGGCAAGCGAAAGCAAGGCAAGGCAAGGGTAACGGAAGGAAACGCACGGCAAGGGGAAACAAGGCTAAGGCACGACAACGCACGGCTAGGCAATGCATGGCAAGGCAAGGAAAGGGTAACGCAAATCAAGGCACGGTGAGGCAAGTCAAGGCTAATGCACGACAACGCACGGCTAGGCAATGCACGGCAAGGCAAGGACAGGGTAACGCAAGGCAAGGCACGGTCAGGCGAGGCAAGGCTAAGGAACGACAACGCAAGGCTAGACAATGCACGGAAGGCAAGCAAAGAGTAACGGAAGGCAAGGAATGCAAGGCAAAGCAAGGCAACGCAAGCAAGGCTATGGCAAGGTGAAAAAAGTCTAAAGCATGACAACGCAAGTCTACGCAACGCACGGAAGGCAAGCAAAGAGTAACGGAAGGCAAGTAAGGCCAGGGAAAGCAAGGCAAGGCAAGGGTAACGGAAGGAAAGGCACGGCAAGGGGAAACAAGGCTAAGGCACGAAAACGCACGGCTAGGCAATGCACGGCAAGGCAAGGAAAGGGTAACGCAAGGCAAGGCACGGTGAGGCAAGGCAAGGCTAATGCACGACAACGCACGGCTAGGCAATGCACGGCAAGGTAAGGAAAGGGTAACGCAAGGGAAGGCACGGTCAGACGAGGCAAGGCTAAGGCACGACAACACAAGGCTAGGCAATGCACGGAAGGCAAGCAAAGAGGAACGGAAGGCAAGGAAGGCAAGGGAAAGCAAGGCAAGGCAAGGGTAACGGAAGGAAACGCACGGCAAGCGGAAACAAGTCTAATGCACGACAACGCACGGCTAGGCAATGCACGGCAAGGCAAGGAAAGGGTAACGCAAGGCAAGGCACGGTCAGGCGAGGCAAGCCTAAGGCACGACAACGCAAGGCTAGGCAATGCACGGAAGGCAAGCAAAGAGTAACGGAAGGCAAGGAAGGCAAGGGAAAGCACGGCAAGGCAAGGGTAACAGAAGGAACGGCTCGGCAAGGGGAAACAAGCCTAAGGGACGGCAACGCACGGCTAGGCAATGCACGGCCAACCAAGGAAAGGGTAACGCAAGGCAAGGCACGGTCAGGCAAGGCAAGGCTAATGCACGACAACACAAGGCAAGGCAGTGCACTGTAAGGCAAGGAAAGAGAAACGGAAGGAAAGGAAGGCAAGGCAAATACAGGCAACGCAAGTGTAACAAAAGGCACGGCAAGGCAAGGGGAAACAAGGCTAAGGCACGACAACGCACGGCTAGGCAATGCACGGCAAGGCAAGGAAAGGGTAACGCAAGGCAAGGCACGGTCAGGCGAGGCAAGGCTAAGGCACGACAACGCACGGCTAGGCAATGCACGGCAAGGCAAGGAAAGGGAAACGCAAGGGAAGGCACGGTCAGACGAGGCAAGGCTAAGGCACGACAACGCAAGGCTAGGCAATGCACGGAAGGCAAGCAAAGAGTAACGGAAGGCAAGGAACACAAGGGAAAGCAAGGCAAGGCAAGGGTAACAGAAGGAACGGCTCGGCAAGGGGAAACAAGCCTAAGGGACGGCAACGCACGGCTAGGCAATGCACGGCCAACCAAGGAAAGGGTAACGCAAGGCAAGGCACGGTCAGGCAAGGCAAGGCTAATGCACGACAACACAAGGCAAGGCAGTGCACTGTAAGGCAAGGAAAGAGAAACGGAAGGAAAGGAAGGCAAGGCAAATCCAGGCAAGGCAAGTGTAACAAAAGGCACGGCACGGCAAGGGGAAACAAGGCTAAGTCACGACAACGCACGGCTAGGCATTGCACGGCAAGGAAAGGAAAGGGTAACGCAAGGCAAGGAACTGTCAGGCGAGGCAAGGCTAAGGCACGACAACGCAAGGCTAGGCAATGCACGCAAGGTAAGCAAAGAGAAACGTAAGGCAAGGAAAGCAAGGGAAAGCAAGGCAAGGTAAGGGTAAGGGAAGGAACGGCACGGCAAGGGGAAACCAGGCTAAGGCACGACAACGCACGGCTAGGCAATGCACGGCAAGGCAAGGAAAGGGTAACGCAAGGGAAGGCACGGTCAGACGAGGCAAGGCTAAGGCACGACAAAGCAAGGCTAGGCAATGCACGGAAGGCAAGCAAAGAGTAACGGAAGGCAAGGAAGGCAAGGGAAAGCAAGGCAAGGCAAGGGGAACAGAAAGAACGGCTCGGCAAGGGGAAACAAGGCTAAGGGACGGCAACGCACGGCTAGGCAATGCACGGCCAGCCAAGGAAAGGGTAACGCAAGGCAAGGCACGGTCAGGCAAGGCAAGGCTAATGCACGACAACGCAAGGCTAGGCAGTGCACGGTAATGCAAGGAAAGAGTAACGGAAGGAAAGGAAGGCAAGGCAAATCCAGGCAAGGCAAGTGTAACAAAAGGCACGGCACAGCAAGGGGAAACTAGGCTAAGGCACGACAACGCACGGCTAGGCAATGCACGGCAAGGCAAGGAAAGGGTAACGCAAGGGAAGGCACGGTCAGACGAGGCATGGCTAAGGCACGACAACGCAAGGTTAGGCAATGCACGGCAAGGAAAGGAAAGGGTAACGGAAGGCAAGGAAGGCAAGCGAAAGCAAGGCAAGGCAAGGGTAACGGAAGGAAACGCACGGCAAGGGGAAACAAGGCTAAGGCACGACAACGCACGGCTAGGCAATGCATGGCAAGGCAAGGAAAGGGTAACGCAAGTCAAGGCACGGTGAGGCAAGTCAAGGCTAATGCACGACAACGCACGGCTAGGCAATGCACGGCAAGGCAAGGAAAGGGTAACGCAAGGGAAGGCACGGTCAGACGAGGCAAGTCTAAGGCACGACAACGCAAGGCTAGGCAATGCACGGAAGGCAAGCAAAGAGTAACGGAAGGCAAGGAAGGCAAGGGAAAGCAAGGCAAGGCAAGGGTAACGGAAGGAACGGCACGGCAAGGGGAAGCAAGGCTAAGGCACCACAACGCAGGACTAGGCAATGCACGGCAAGGCAAGGAAAGGGTAACGCTAGGTAAGGCACTGTCAGGCGAGGGAAGGCTAATGCACGACAACACAAGGCTAGGCAGTGCACGGCTAGGCAGGGAAAGAGTAACAGAAGGAAAGGAAGGCAAGGCAAAGCAAGGCAAGGCAAGTGTAACAAAAGGCACGACACGGCAAGGGGAAACAAGGCGAACGGACCGCAACGCACGGCTAGGCAATGCACGGCCAGGCAAGGAAAGGGTAACGCAAGGCAAGGCACGGTGAGGCAAGGCAAGGCTAATGCACTACAATACAAGGCTAGGCAATGCACGGAAGGCAAGTGAAGAGTAACGGAAGGCAAGGAATGCAAGGCAAAGCAAGGCAACGCAAGCAAGTCTATGGCAAGGTGAAAAAAGGCTAAGGCACGACAACGCAAGGCTACGCAATGCACGAAAGGCAAGCAAAGAGTAACGGAAGGCAAGGAAGGCAAGGGAAAGCAAGGCAAGGCAAGAGTAACGGAAGGAAAGGCACGGCAAGGGGAAACAAGGCTAAGGAACGACAACGCACGGCTAGGAAATGAACGGCAAGGCAAGGAAAGGGTAACGCAAGGGAAGGCACGGTGAGGCAAGGCAAGTCTAATGCACGACAACGCAGGGCTAGGCAATGCACGGCAAGGCAAGGAAAGGGTAACGCAAGGGAAGGCACGGTCAGACGAGGCAAGGCTTAGGCACGACAACGCAAGGCTAGGCAATGAACGGAAGGCAAGCAAAGAGTAACGGTAGGCAAGGAAGGCAAGGGAAAGCAAGGCAAGGCAAGGGTAATGGAAGGAAACGCACGGCAAGGGGAAACAAGGCTAATGCACGACAACGCACTGCTAGGCAATGCACGGCCAGGCAAGGAAAGGGTAACGCAAGGCAAGGCACTGTCAGGCGAGGCAAGGCTAAGGCACGACAAAGCAAGGCTAGGAAATGCACGGAAGGTAAGCAAAGAGTAACGGAAGCCAAGGAAAGCAAGGGAAAGCAAGGCAAGGTAAGGGTAAAGCCAGGCAAGGCACGGTCAGGCAAGGCAAGGCTAATGCACGACAACGCAAGGCTAGGCAGTGCACGGTAATGCAAGGAAAGAGTAACGGAAGGAAAGGAAGGCAAGGCAAATCCAGGCAAGGCAAGTGTAACAAAAGGCACGGCACAGCAAGGGGAAACAAGGCTAAGGCACGACAACGCACGGCTAGGCAATGCACGGCAAGGCAAGGAAAGGGTAACGCAAGGCAAGGCACGGTGAGGCAAGGCCAGGCTAATGCACGACAACGCAGGGCTAGGCAATGCACGGCAAGGCAAGGAAAGGGTAACGCAAGGGAAGGCACGGTCAGACGAGGCATGGCTAAGGCACGACAACGCAAGGTTAGGCAATGCACGGCAAGGAAAGGAAAGGGTAACGGAAGGCAAGGAAGGCAAGCGAAAGCAAGGCAAGGCAAGGGTAACGGAAGGAAACGCACGGCAATGGGAAACAAGGCTAAGGCACGACAACGCACGGCTAGGCAATGCATGGCAAGGCAAGGAAAGGGTAACGCAAGTCAAGGCACGGTGAGGCAAGTCAAGGCTAATGCACGACAACGCACGGCTAGGCAATGCACGGCAAGGCAAGGAAAGGGTAACGCAAGGGAAGGCACGGTCAGACGAGGCAAGTCTAAGGCACGACAACGCAAGGCTAGGCAATGCACGGAAGGCAAGCAAAGAGTAACGGAAGGCAAGGAAGGCAAGGGAAAGCAAGGCAAGGCAAGGGTAACGGAAGGAACGGCACGGCAAGGGGAAGCAAGGCTAAGGCACCACAACGCAGGACTAGGCAGTGCACGGTAAGGCAAGGAAAGAGTAACGGAAGGAAAGGAATGCAAGGCAAATCCAGGCAAGGCAAGTGTAACAAAAGGCACGGCACGGCAAGGGGAAACAAGGCTAAGGCACGAAAACGCACGGCTAGGCAATGCACGGCAAGGCAAGGAAAGGCTAACGCAAGGCAAGGCACCGTGAGGCAAGGCAAGGCTAATGCACGACAACGCACGGCTAGGCAATGCACGGCAAGGCAAGGAAGGGGTAACGCAAGGCAAGGCACGGTCAGGCGAAGCAAGGCTAAGGAACGACAACGCAAGGCTAGACAAAGCACGGAAGGCAAGCAAAGAGTAACGGAAGGCAAGGAATGCAAGGCAAAGCAAGGCAACGCAAGCAAGGCTATAGCAAGGTGAAACAAGGCTATGGCACGACAACGCACGGCTAGGCAATGCACGGCAAGGGAAGGAAAGGGTAACGCAAGGCAAGGCACGGTGAGGCAAGGCAAGGCTAATGCACGACAACGCACGGCTAGGCAATGCACGGCAAGTCATGGAAAGGGTAACGCAAGGCAAGGCACGGTCAGGCGAGGCAAGGATAAGGAACGACAACGCAAGGCTAGACAATGCACGGAAGGCAAGCAAAGAGTAACGGATGACAAGGAAGGCAAGGGAAAGCAAGGCAAGGCAAGGGTAACGGAAGGAACGGCACGGCAAGGGGAAACAAGGCTAAGGCACGAGAGCGCACGGCTAGGCAATGCACGGCAACGCAAGGAAAGGGTAACGCAAGGCAAGGAACTGTCAGGCGAGGCAAGGCTAAGGCACGACAACGCAAGGCTAGGCAATGCACGCAAGGTAAGCAAAGAGAAACGGAAGGCAAGGAAGGCAAGGGAAAGCAAGACAAGGCAAGGGTAACAGAAGGAACGGCTCGGCAAGGGGAAACAAGGCTAAGGGACGGCAACGCACGACTAGGCAATGCACGGCCAACCAAGGAAAGGGTAACGCAAGGCAAGGCACGGTCAGGCAAGGCAAGGCTAATGCACGACAACGCAAGGCTAGGCAGTGCACGGTAAGGCAAGGAAAGAGTAACGGAAGGAAAGGAAGGCAAGGCAAATCCAGGCAAGGCAAGTGTAAAAAAAGGCACGGCACGGCAACGGGAAACAAGGCTAAGGCACGACAACGCACGGCTAGGCAATGCACGGCAAGGCAAGGAAAGGCTAACGCAAGGCAAGGCACGGTGAGGCAAGGCAAGGCTAATGCACGACAACGCACGGCTAGGCAATGCACGGCAAGGCAAGGAAAGGGTAACGCAAGGCAAGGCACGGTCAGGCGAGGCAAGGCTAAGGAACGACAACGCAAGGCTAGACAATGCACGGAAGGCAAGCAAAGAGTAACGGAAGGCAAGGAATGCAAGGCAAAGCAAGGCAACGCAAGCAAGGCTATGGCAAGGTGAAA
Organism: Macrotis lagotis; assembly: GCF_037893015.1. Lineage (NCBI taxonomy): Eukaryota > Metazoa > Chordata > Mammalia > Peramelemorphia > Peramelidae > Macrotis > Macrotis lagotis. The sequence continues at coordinate 101,843 of NW_027422241.1, forward strand.
AAAGTCTAAAGCACGACAACGCAAGGCTACGCAATGCACGGAAGGCAAGCAAAGAGTAACGGAAGGCAAGGAAGGCCAGGGAAAGCAAGGCAAGGCAAGGGTAACGGATAGAAAGGCACGGCAAGGGGAAACAAGGCTAAGGCACGACAACGCACGGCTAGGCAATGCACGTCAAGGCAAGGAAAGGGTAACGCAAGGCAAGGCACGGTGAGGCAAGGCAAGGCTAATGCACGACAACGCAGGGCTAGGCAATGCACGGCAAGGCAAGGAAAGGGTAACGCAAGGGAAGGCACGGTCAGACGAGGCAAGGCTAAGGAACGACAACGGAAGGCTAGGCAATGCACGGAAGGCAAGCAAAGAGTAACGGAAGGCAAGGAACACAAGGGAAAGCAAGGCAAGGCAAGGGTAACAGAAGGAACGGCTCGGCAAGGGGAAACAAGCCTAAGGGACGGCAACGCACGGCTAGGCAATGCACGGCCAACCAAGGAAAGGGTAACGCAAGGCAAGGCACGGTCAGACGAGGCAAGGCTAAGGCACGACAAAGCAAGGCTAGGCAATGCACGGAAGGCAAGCAAAGAGTAACGGAAGGCAAGGAAGGCAAGGGAAAGCAAGGCAAGGCAAGGGGAACAGAAAGAACGGCTCGGCAAGGGGAAACAAGGCTAAGGGACGGCAACGCACGGCTAGGCAATGCACGGCCAGCCAAGGAAAGGGTAACGCAAGGCAAGGCACGGTCAGGCAAGGCAAGGCTAATGCACGACAACGCAAGGCTAGGCAGTGCACGGTAATGCAAGGAAAGAGTAACGGAAGGAAAGGAAGGCAAGGCAAATCCAGGCAAGGCAAGTGTAACAAAAGGCACGGCACAGCAAGGGGAAACAAGGCTAAGGCACGACAACGCACGGCTAGGCAATGCACGGCAAGGCAAGGAAAGGGTAACGCAAGGGAAGGCACGGTCAGACGAGGCATGGCTAAGGCACGACAACGCAAGGTTAGGCAATGCACGGCAAGGCAAGGAAAGGGTAACGGAAGGCAAGGAAGGCAAGCGAAAGCAAGGCAAGGCAAGGGTAACGGAAGGAAACGCACGGCAAGGGGAAACAAGGCTAAGGCACGACAGCGCACGGCTAGGCAATGCATGGCAAGGCAAGGAAAGGGTAACGCAAATCAAGGCACGGTGAGGCAAGTCAAGGCTAATGCACGACAACGCACGGCTAGGCAATGCACGGCAAGGCAAGGACAGGGTAACGCAAGGCAAGGCACGGTCAGGCGAGGCAAGGCTAAGGAACGACAACGCAAGGCTAGACAATGCACGGAAGGCAAGCAAAGAGTAACGGAAGGCAAGGAATGCAAGGCAAAGCAAGGCAACGCAAGCAAGGCTATGGCAAGGTGAAAAAAGTCTAAAGCATGACAACGCAAGTCTACGCAACGCACGGAAGGCAAGCAAAGAGTAACGGAAGGCAAGTAAGGCCAGGGAAAGCAAGGCAAGGCAAGGGTAACGGAAGGAAAGGCACGGCAAGGGGAAACAAGGCTAAGGCACGAAAACGCACGGCTAGGCAATGCACGGCAAGGCAAGGAAAGGGTAACGCAAGGCAAGGCACGGTGAGGCAAGGCAAGGCTAATGCACGACAACGCACGGCTAGGCAATGCACGGCAAGGTAAGGAAAGGGTAACGCAAGGGAAGGCACGGTCAGACGAGGCAAGGCTAAGGCACGACAACACAAGGCTAGGCAATGCACGGAAGGCAAGCAAAGAGGAACGGAAGGCAAGGAAGGCAAGGGAAAGCAAGGCAAGGCAAGGGTAACGGAAGGAAACGCACGGCAAGCGGAAACAAGTCTAATGCACGACAACGCACGGCTAGGCAATGCACGGCAAGGCAAGGAAAGGGTAACGCAAGGCAAGGCACGGTCAGGCGAGGCAAGCCTAAGGCACGACAACGCAAGGCTAGGCAATGCACGGAAGGCAAGCAAAGAGTAACGGAAGGCAAGGAAGGCAAGGGAAAGCACGGCAAGGCAAGGGTAACAGAAGGAACGGCTCGGCAAGGGGAAACAAGCCTAAGGGACGGCAACGCACGGCTAGGCAATGCACGGCCAACCAAGGAAAGGGTAACGCAAGGCAAGGCACGGTCAGGCAAGGCAAGGCTAATGCACGACAACGCAAGGCTAGGCAGTGCACGGTAAGGCAAGGAAAGAGAAACGGAAGGAAAGGAAGGCAAGGCAAATACAGGCAACGCAAGTGTAACAAAAGGCACGGCAAGGCAAGGGGAAACAAGGCTAAGGCACGACAACGCACGGCTAGGCAATGCACGGCAAGGCAAGGAAAGGGTAACGCAAGGCAAGGCACGGTCAGGCGAGGCAAGGCTAAGGCACGACAACGCACGGCTAGGCAATGCACGGCAAGGCAAGGAAAGGGTAACGCAAGGGAAGGCACGGTCAGACGAGGCAAGGCTAAGGCACGACAACGCAAGGCTAGGCAATGCACGGAAGGCAAGCAAAGAGTAACGGAAGGCAAGGAACACAAGGGAAAGCAAGGCAAGGCAAGGGTAACAGAAGGAACGGCTCGGCAAGGGGAAACAAGCCTAAGGGACGGCAACGCACGGCTAGGCAATGCACGGCCAACCAAGGAAAGGGTAACGCAAGGCAAGGCACGGTCAGGCAAGGCAAGGCTAATGCACGACAACACAAGGCAAGGCAGTGCACTGTAAGGCAAGGAAAGAGAAACGGAAGGAAAGGAAGGCAAGGCAAATCCAGGCAAGGCAAGTGTAACAAAAGGCACGGCACGGCAAGGGGAAACAAGGCTAAGTCACGACAACGCACGGCTAGGCATTGCACGGCAAGGAAAGGAAAGGGTAACGCAAGGCAAGGAACTGTCAGGCGAGGCAAGGCTAAGGCACGACAACGCAAGGCTAGGCAATGCACGCAAGGTAAGCAAAGAGAAACGTAAGGCAAGGAAAGCAAGGGAAAGCAAGGCAAGGTAAGGGTAAGGGAAGGAACGGCACGGCAAGGGGAAACCAGGCTAAGGCACGACAACGCACGGCTAGGCAATGCACGGCAAGGCAAGGAAAGGGTAACGCAAGGGAAGGCACGGTCAGACGAGGCAAGGCTAAGGCACGACAAAGCAAGGCTAGGCAATGCACGGAAGGCAAGCAAAGAGTAACGGAAGGCAAGGAAGGCAAGGGAAAGCAAGGCAAGGCAAGGGGAACAGAAAGAACGGCTCGGCAAGGGGAAACAAGGCTAAGGGACGGCAACGCACGGCTAGGCAATGCACGGCCAGCCAAGGAAAGGGTAACGCAAGGCAAGGCACGGTCAGGCAAGGCAAGGCTAATGCACGACAACGCAAGGCTAGGCAGTGCACGGTAATGCAAGGAAAGAGTAACGGAAGGAAAGGAAGGCAAGGCAAATCCAGGCAAGGCAAGTGTAACAAAAGGCACGGCACAGCAAGGGGAAACTAGGCTAAGGCACGACAACGCACGGCTAGGCAATGCACGGCAAGGCAAGGAAAGGGTAACGCAAGGGAAGGCACGGTCAGACGAGGCATGGCTAAGGCACGACAACGCAAGGTTAGGCAATGCACGGCAAGGAAAGGAAAGGGTAACGGAAGGCAAGGAAGGCAAGCGAAAGCAAGGCAAGGCAAGGGTAACGGAAGGAAACGCACGGCAAGGGGAAACAAGGCTAAGGCACGACAACGCACGGCTAGGCAATGCATGGCAAGGCAAGGAAAGGGTAACGCAAGTCAAGGCACGGTGAGGCAAGTCAAGGCTAATGCACGACAACGCACGGCTAGGCAATGCACGGCAAGGCAAGGAAAGGGTAACGCAAGGGAAGGCACGGTGAGACGAGGCAAGTCTAAGGCACGACAACGCAAGGCTAGGCAATGCACGGAAGGCAAGCAAAGAGTAACGGAAGGCAAGGAAGGCAAGGGAAAGCAAGGCAAGGCAAGGGTAACGGAAGGAACGGCACGGCAAGGGGAAGCAAGGCTAAGGCACCACAACGCAGGACTAGGCAATGCACGGCAAGGCAAGGAAAGGGTAACGCTAGGTAAGGCACTGTCAGGCGAGGCAAGGCTAATGCACGACAACACAAGGCTAGGCAGTGCACGGCTAGGTAGGGAAAGAGTAACAGAAGGAAAGGAAGGCAAGGCAAAGCAAGGCAAGGCAAGTGTAACAAAAGGCACGACACGGCAAGGGGAAACAAGGCGAACGGACCGCAACGCACGGCTAGGCAATGCACGGCCAGGCAAGGAAAGGGTAACGCAAGGCAAGGCACGGTGAGGCAAGGCAAGGCTAATGCACTACAATACAAGGCTAGGCAATGCACGGAAGGCAAGTGAAGAGTAACGGAAGGCAAGGAATGCAAGGCAAAGCAAGGCAACGCAAGCAAGTCTATGGCAAGGTGAAAAAAGGCTAAGGCACGACAACGCAAGGCTACGCAATGCACGAAAGGCAAGCAAAGAGTAACGGAAGGCAAGGAAGGCAAGGGAAAGCAAGGCAAGGCAAGAGTAACGGAAGGAAAGGCACGGCAAGGGGAAACAAGGCTAAGGAACGACAACGCACGGCTAGGAAATGAACGGCAAGGCAAGGAAAGGGTAACGCAAGGGAAGGCACGGTGAGGCAAGGCAAGTCTAATGCACGACAACGCAGGGCTAGGCAATGCACGGCAAGGCAAGGAAAGGGTAACGCAAGGGAAGGCACGGTCAGACGAGGCAAGGCTTAGGCACGACAACGCAAGGCTAGGCAATGAACGGAAGGCAAGCAAAGAGTAACGGTAGGCAAGGAAGGCAAGGGAAAGCAAGGCAAGGCAAGGGTAATGGAAGGAAACGCACGGCAAGGGGAAACAAGGCTAATGCACGACAACGCACTGCTAGGCAATGCACGGCCAGGCAAGGAAAGGGTAACGCAAGGCAAGGCACTGTCAGGCGAGGCAAGGCTAAGGCACGACAAAGCAAGGCTAGGAAATGCACGGAAGGTAAGCAAAGAGTAACGGAAGCCAAGGAAAGCAAGGGAAAGCAAGGCAAGGTAAGGGTAAAGCCAGGCAAGGCACGGTCAGGCAAGGCAAGGCTAATGCACGACAACGCAAGGCTAGGCAGTGCACGGTAAGGCAAGGAAAGAGTAACGGAAGGAAAGGAAGGCAAGGCAAATCCAGGCAAGGCAAGTGTAACAAAAGGCACGGCACAGCAAGGGGAAACAAGGCTAAGGCACGACAACGCACGGCTAGGCAATGCACGGCAAGGCAAGGAAAGGGTAACGCAAGGCAAGGCACGGTGAGGCAAGGCCAGGCTAATGCACGACAACGCAGGGCTAGGCAATGCACGGCAAGGCAAGGAAAGGGTAACGCAAGGGAAGGCACGGTCAGACGAGGCATGGCTAAGGCACGACAACGCAAGGTTAGGCAATGCACGGCAAGGAAAGGAAAGGGTAACGGAAGGCAAGGAAGGCAAGCGAAAGCAAGGCAAGGCAAGGGTAACGGAAGGAAACGCACGGCAAGGGGAAACAAGGCTAAGGCACGACAACGCACGGCTAGGCAATGCACGGCAAGGCAAGGAAAGGGTAACGCAAGTCAAGGCACGGTGAGGCAAGTCAAGGCTAATGCACGACAACGCACGGCTAGGCAATGCACGGCAAGGCAAGGAAAGGGTAACGCAAGGGAAGGCACGGTCAGACGAGGCAAGTCTAAGGCACGACAACGCAAGGCTAGGCAATGCACGGAAGGCAAGCAAAGAGTAACGGAAGGCAAGGAAGGCAAGGGAAAGCAAGGCAAGGCAAGGGTAACGGAAGGAACGGCACGGCAAGGGGAAGCAAGGCTAAGGCACCACAACGCAGGACTAGGCAGTGCACGGTAAGGCAAGGAAAGAGTAACGGAAGGAAAGGAAGGCAAGGCAAATCCAGGCAAGGCAAGTGTAACAAAAGGCACGGCACGGCAAGGGGAAACAAGGCTAAGGCACGAAAACGCACGGCTAGGCAATGCACGGCAAGGCAAGGAAAGGCTAACGCAAGGCAAGGCACCGTGAGGCAAGGCAAGGCTAATGCACGACAACGCACGGCTAGGCAATGCACGGCAAGGCAAGGAAAGGGTAACGCAAGGCAAGGCACGGTCAGGCGAGGCAAGGCTAAGGAACGACAACGCAAGGCTAGACAAAGCACGGAAGGCAAGCAAAGAGTAACGGAAGGCAAGGAATGCAAGGCAAAGCAAGGCAACGCAAGCAAGGCTATAGCAAGGTGAAACAAGGCTATGGCACGACAACGCACGGCTAGGCAATGCACGGCAAGGCAAGGAAAGGGTAACGCAAGGCAAGGCACGGTGAGGCAAGGCAAGGCTAATGCACGACAACGCACGGCTAGGCAATGCACGGCAAGTCATGGAAAGGGTAACGCAAGGCAAGGCACGGTCAGGCGAGGCAAGGATAAGGAACGACAACGCAAGGCTAGGCAATGCACGGAAGGCAAGCAAAGAGAAACGGAAGGCAAGGAAGGCAAGGGAAAGCAAGGCAAGGCAAGGGTAACGGAAGGAACGGCACGGCAAGGGGAAACAAGGCTAAGGCACGACAACGCACGGCTAGGCAATGCACGGCAAGGCAAGGAAAGGGTAACGCAAGGCAAGGCACGGTCAGACGAGGCAAGGCTAAGGCACGACAACGCAAGGCTAGGCAATGCACGGAAGGCAAGCAAAGAGTAACGGAAGGCAAGGAAGGCAAGGGAAAGCAAGACAAGGCAAGGGTAACAGAAGGAACGGCTCGGCAAGGGGAAACAAGGCTAAGGGACGGCAACGCACGACTAGGCAATGCACGGCCAACCAAGGAAAGGGTAACGCAAGGCAAGGCACGGTCAGGCAAGGCAAGGCTAATGCACGACAACGCAAGGCTAGGCAGTGCACGGTAAGGCAAGGAAAGAGTAACGGAAGGAAAGGAAGGCAAGGCAAATCCAGGCAAGGCAAGTGTAAAAAAAGGCACGGCACGGCAACGGGAAACAAGGCTAAGGCACGACAACGCACGGCTAGGCAATGCACGGCAAGGCAAGGAAAGGCTAACGCAAGGCAAGGCACGGTGAGGCAAGGCAAGGCTAATGCACGACAACGCACGGCTAGGCAATGCACGGCAAGGCAAGGAAAGGGTAACGCAAGGCAAGGCACGGTCAGGCGAGGCAAGGCTAAGGAACGACAACGCAAGGCTAGACAATGCACGGAAGGCAAGCAAAGAGTAACGGAAGGCAAGGAATGCAAGGCAAAGCAAGGCAACGCAAGCAAGGCTATGGCAAGGTGAAAAAAGTCTAAAGCACGACAACGCAAGGCTACGCAATGCACGGAAGGCAAGCAAAGAGTAACGGAAGGCAAGGAAGGCCAGGGAAAGCAAGGCAAGGCAAGGGTAACGGAAGGAAAGGCACGGCAAGGGGAAACAAGGCTAAGGCACGACAACGCACGGCTAGGCAATGCACGGCAAGGCAAGGAAAGGGTAACGCAAGGCAAGGCACGGTGAGGCAAGGCAAGGCTAATGCACGACAACGCAGGGCTAGGCAATGCACGGCAAGGCAAGGAAAGGGTAACGCAAGGGAAGGCACGGTCAGACGAGGCAAGGCTAAGGCACGACAACGCAAGGCTAGGCAATGCACGGAAGGCAAGCAAAGAGTAACGGAAGGCAAGGCACAAGGGAAAGCAAGGCAAGGCAAGGGTAACGGAAGGAACGGCACGGCAAGGGGAAACAAGGCTAAGGGCACGGCAACGCACGGCTAGGCAATGCACGGCCAAGGCAAGGAAAGGGTAACGCAAGGCAAGGCACGGTCAGACGAGGCAAGGCTAAGGCACGACAAAGCAAGGCTAGGCAATGCACGGAAGGCAAGCAAAGAGTAACGGAAGGCAAGGAAGGCAAGGGAAAGCAAGGCAAGGCAAGGGGAACAGAAAGAACGGCTCGGCAAGGGGAAACAAGGCTAAGGGACGGCAACGCACGGCTAGGCAATGCACGGCCAGCCAAGGAAAGGGTAACGCAAGGCAAGGCACGGTCAGGCAAGGCAAGGCTAATGCACGACAACGCAAGGCTAGGCAGTGCACGGTAAGGCAAGGAAAGAGTAACGGAAGGAAAGGAAGGCAAGGCAAATCCAGGCAAGGCAAGTGTAACAAAAGGCACGGCACAGCAAGGGGAAACAAGGCTAAGGAATGCACGGACAACGCACAAGGCTAGGCAATGCACGGCAAAGGCAAGGAAAGGGTAACGCAAGGGAAGGCACGGTCAGACGAGGCATGGCTAAGGCACGACAACGCAAGGTTAGGCAATGCACGGCAAGGCAAGGAAAGGGTAACGGAAGGCAAGGAAGGCAAGGCGAAAGCAAGGCAAGGCAAGGGTAACGGAAGGAAACGCACGGCAAGGGGAAACAAGGCTAAGGCACGACAACGCACGGCTAGGCAATGCATGGCAAGGCAAGGAAAGGGTAACGCAAGTCAAGGCACGGTGAGGCAAGTCAAGGCTAATGCACGACAACGCACGGCTAGGCAATGCACGGCAAGGCAAGGAAAGGGTAACGCAAGGGAAGGCACGGTCAGACGAGGCAAGGCTAAGGCACGACAACGCAAGGCTAGGCAATGCACGGAAGGCAAGCAAAGAGTAACGGAAGGCAAGGAAGGCAAGGGAAAGCAAGGCAAGGCAAGGGTAACGGAAGGAACGGCACGGCAAGGGGAAGCAAGGCTAAGGCACCACAACGCAGGACTAGGCAATGCACGGCAAGGCAAGGAAAGGGTAACGCTAGGTAAGGCACTGTCAGGCGAGGGAAGGCTAATGCACGACAACACAAGGCTAGGCAGTGCACGGCTAGGCAGGGAAAGAGTAACGGAAGGAAAGGAAGGCAAGGCAAAGCAAGGCAAGGCAAGTGTAACAAAAGGCACGACACGGCAAGGGGAAACAAGGCGAACGGACGGCAACGCACGGCTAGGCAATGCACGGCCAGGCAAGGAAAGGGTAACGCAAGGCAAGGCACGGTGAGGCAAGGCAAGGCTAATGCACTACAATACAAGGCTAGGCAATGCACGGAAGGCAAGTAAAGAGTAACGGAAGGCAAGGAATGCAAGGCAAAGCAAGGCAACGCAAGCAAGTCTATGGCAAGGTGAAAAAAGGCTAAGGCACGACAACGCAAGGCTACGCAATGCACGAAAGGCAAGCAAAGAGTAACGGAAGGCAAGGAAGGCAAGGGAAAGCAAGGCAAGGCAAGGGTAACGGAAGGAAAGGCACGGCAAGGGGAAACAAGGCTAAGGAACGACAACGCACGGCTAGGAAATGAACGGCAAGGCAAGGAAAGGGTAACGCAAGGGAAGGCACGGTGAGGCAAGGCAAGTCTAATGCACGACAACGCAGGGCTAGGCAATGCACGGCAAGGCAAGGAAAGGGTAACGCAAGGGAAGGCACGGTCAGACGAGGCAAGGCTAAGGCACGACAACGCAAGGCTAGGCAATGAACGGAAGGCAAGCAAAGAGTAACGGTAGGCAAGGAAGGCAAGGGAAAGCAAGGCAAGGCAAGGGTAACGGAAGGAAACGCACGGCAAGGGGAAACAAGGCTAAGGCACGACAACGCACTGCTAGGCAATGCACGGCCAGGCAAGGAAAGGGTAACGCAAGGCAAGGCACTGTCAGGCGAGGCAAGGCTAAGGCACGACAAAGCAAGGCTAGGAAATGCACGGAAGGTAAGCAAAGAGTAACGGAAGCCAAGGAAAGCAAGGGAAAGCAAGGCAAGGTAAGGGTAAAGCCAGGCAAGGCACGGTCAGGCAAGGCAAGGCTAATGCACGACAACGCAAGGCTAGGCAGTGCACGGTAATGCAAGGAAAGAGTAACGGAAGGAAAGGAAGGCAAGGCAAATCCAGGCAAGGCAAGTGTAACAAAAGGCACGGCACAGCAAGGGGAAACAAGGCTAAGGCACGACAACGCACGGCTAGGCAATGCACGGCAAGGCAAGGAAAGGGTAACGCAAGGCAAGGCACGGTGAGGCAAGGCCAGGCTAATGCACGACAACGCAGGGCTAGGCAATGCACGGCAAGGCAAGGAAAGGGTAACGCAAGGGAAGGCACGGTCAGACGAGGCATGGCTAAGGCACGACAACGCAAGGTTAGGCAATGCACGGCAAGGAAAGGAAAGGGTAACGGAAGGCAAGGAAGGCAAGCGAAAGCAAGGCAAGGCAAGGGTAACGGAAGGAAACGCACGGCAAGGGGAAACAAGGCTAAGGCACGACAACGCACGGCTAGGCAATGCACGGCAAGGCAAGGAAAGGGTAACGCAAGTCAAGGCACGGTGAGGCAAGTCAAGGCTAATGCACGACAACGCACGGCTAGGCAATGCACGGCAAGGCAAGGAAAGGGTAACGCAAGGGAAGGCACGGTCAGACGAGGCAAGTCTAAGGCACGACAACGCAAGGCTAGGCAATGCACGGAAGGCAAGCAAAGAGTAACGGAAGGCAAGGAAGGCAAGGGAAAGCAAGGCAAGGCAAGGGTAACGGAAGGAACGGCACGGCAAGGGGAAGCAAGGCTAAGGCACCACAACGCAGGACTAGGCAGTGCACGGTAAGGCAAGGAAAGAGTAACGGAAGGAAAGGAAGGCAAGGCAAATCAAGGCAAGGCAAGTGTAACAAAAGGCACGGCACGGCAAGGGGAAACAAGGCTAAGGCACGAAAACGCACGGCTAGGCAATGCACGGCAAGGCAAGGAAAGGCTAACGCAAGGCAAGGCACCGTGAGGCAAGGCAAGGCTAATGCACGACAACGCACGGCTAGGCAATGCACGGCAAGGCAAGGAAGGGGTAACGCAAGGCAAGGCACGGTCAGGCGAGGCAAGGCTAAGGAACGACAACGCAAGGCTAGACAAAGCACGGAAGGCAAGCAAAGAGTAACGGAAGGCAAGGAATGCAAGGCAAAGCAAGGCAACGCAAGCAAGGCTATAGCAAGGTGAAACAAGGCTATGGCACGACAACGCACGGCTAGGCAATGCACGGCAAGGCAAGGAAAGGGTAACGCAAGGGAAGGCACGGTCAGACGAGGCAAGGCTTAGGCACGACAACGCAAGGCTAGGCAATGAACGCAAGGCAAGCAAAGAGTAACGGTAGGCAAGGAAGGCAAGGGAAAGCAAGGCAAGGCAAGGGTAACGGAAGGAAACGCACGGCAAGGGGAAACAAGGCTAAGGCACGACAACGCACGGCTAGGCAATGCACGGCAAGGCAAGGAAAGGGTAACGCAAGGCAAGGCACGGTGAGGCAAGGCAAGGCTAATGCACGACAACGCACTGCTAGGCAATGCACGGCCAGGCAAGGAAAGGGTAACGCAAGGCAAGGCACTGTCAGGCGAGGCAAGGCTAAGGCACGACAAAGCAAGGCTAGGAAATGCACGGAAGGTAAGCAAAGAGTAACGGAAGCCAAGGAAAGCAAGGGAAAGCAAGGCAAGGTAAGGGTAAAGCCAGGCAAGGCACGGTCAGGCAAGGCAAGGCTAATGCACGACAACGCAAGGCTAGGCAGTGCACGGTAAGACAAGGAAAGAGTAACGGAAGGAAAGGAAGGCAAGGCAAATCCAGGCAAGGCAAGTGTAACAAAAGGCACGGCACGGCAAGGGGAAACAAGGCTAAGGCACGACAACGCACGGCTAGGCAATGCACGGCAAGGCAAGGAAAGGCTAACGCAAGGCAAGGCACTGTGAGGCAAGGCAAGGCTAATGCACGACAACGCACGGCTAGGCAATGCACGGCAAGGCAAGGAAAGGGTAACGCAAGGCAAGGCACGGTCAGGCGAGGCAAGGCTAAGGAACGACAACGCAAGGCTAGACAAAGCACGGAAGGCAAGCAAAGAGTAACGGAAGGCAAGGAATGCAAGGCAAAGCAAGGCAACGCAAGCAAGGCTATAGCAAGGTGAAACAAGGCTATGGCACGACAACGCACGGCTAGGCAATGCACGGCAAGGCAAGGAAAGGGTAACGCAAGGCAAGGCACGGTGAGGCAAGGCAAGGCTAATGCACGACAACGCACGGCTAGGCAATGCACGGCAAGTCATGGAAAGGGTAACGCAAGGCAAGGCACGGTCAGGCGAGGCAAGGATAAGGAACGACAACGCAAGGCTAGACAATGCACGGAAGGCAAGCAAAGAGTAACGGATGGCAAGGAAGGCAAGGGAAAGCAAGGCAAGGCAAGGGTAACGGAAGGAACGGCACGGCAAGGGGAAACAAGGCTAAGGCACGAGAGCGCACGGCTAGGCAATGCACGGCAACGCAAGGAAAGGGTAACGCAAGGCAAGGAACTGTCAGGCGAGGCAAGGCTAAGGCACGACAACGCAAGGCTAGGCAATGCACGGAAGGTAAGCAAAGAGAAACGTAAGGCAAGGAAAGCAAGGGAAAGCAAGGCAAGGTAAGGGTAAGGGAAGGAACGGCACGGCAAGGGGAAACCAGGCTAAGGCACGACAACGCACGGCTAGGCAATGCACGGCAAGGCAAGGAAAGGGTAACGCAAGGGAAGGCACGGTCAGACGAGGCAAGGCTAAGGCACGACAACGAAGACTAGGCAATGCACGGAAGGCAAGCAAAGAGTAACGGAAGGCAAGGAAGGAAAGGGAAAACAAGTCAAGGCAAGGGTAACGGAAGGAAAGACACGGCAAGGGGAAACAAGGCTAAGGGACGGCAACGCACGACTAGGCAATGCACGGCCAACCAAGGAAAGGGTAACGCAAGGCAAGGCACGGTCAGGCAAGGCAAGGCTAATGCACGACAACGCAAGGCTAGGCAGTGCACGGTAAGGCAAGGAAAGAGTAACGGAAGGAAAGGAAGGCAAGGCAAATCCAGGCAAGGCAAGTGTAAAAAAAGGCACGGCACGGCAACGGGAAACAAGGCTAAGGCACGACAACGCACGGCTAGGCAATGCACGGCAAGGCAAGGAAAGGCTAACGCAAGGCAAGGCACGGTGAGGCAAGGCAAGGCTAATGCACGACAACGCACGACTAGGCAATGCACGGCAAGGCAAGGAAAGGGTAACGCAAGGCAAGGCACGGTCAGGCGAGGCAAGGCTAAGGAACGACAACGCAAGGCTAGACAATGCACGGAAGGCAAGCAAAGAGTAACGGAAGGCAAGGAATGCAAGGCAAAGCAAGGCAACGCAAGCAAGGCTATGGCAAGGTGAAAAAAGTCTAAAGCACGACAACGCAAGGCTACGCAATGCACGGAAGGCAAGCAAAGAGTAACGGAAGGCAAGGAAGGCCAGGGAAAGCAAGGCAAGGCAAGGGTAACGGAAGGAAAGGCACGGCAAGGGGAAACAAGGCTAAGGCACGACAACGCACGGCTAGGCAATGCACGTCAAGGCAAGGAAAGGGTAACGCAAGGCAAGGCACGGTGAGGCAAGGCAAGGCTAATGCACGACAACGCAGGGCTAGGCAATGCACTGCAAGGCAAGGAAAGGGTAACGCAAGGGAAGGCACGGTCAGACGAGGCATGGCTAAGGCACGACAACGCAAGGTTAGGCAATGCACGGCAAGGCAAGGAAAGGGTAACGGAAGGCAAGGAAGGCAAGCGAAAGAAAGGCAAGGCAAGGGTAACGGAAGGAAACGCACGGCAAGGGGAAACAAGGCTAAGGCACGACAACGCACGGCTAGGCAATGCATGGCAAGGCAAGGAAAGGGTAACGCAAATCAAGGCACGGTGAGGCAAGTCAAGGCTAATGCACGACAACGCACGGCTAGGCAATGCACGGCAAGGCAAGGAAAGGGTAACGCAAGGGAAGGCACGGTCAGACGAGGCAAGGCTAAGGCACGACAACGCAAGGCTAGGCAATGCACGGAAGGCAAGCAAAGAGTAACGGAAGGCAAGGAAGGCAAGGGAAAGCACGGCAAGGCAAGGGTAACAGAAGGAACGGCTCGGCAAGGGGAAACAAGGCTAAGGGACGGCAACGCACGGCTAGGCAATGCACGGCCAGCCAAGGAAAGGGTAACGCAAGGCATGGCACGGTCAGGCAAGGCACGGCTAATGCACGACAACGCAAGCCTAGGCAGTGCATGGTAAGGCAAGGAAAGAGAAACGGAAGGAAAGGAAGGCAAGGCAAATCCAGGCAAGGCAAGTGTAACAAAAGGCACGGCAAGGCAAGGGGAAACAAGGCTAAGGCACGACAACGCACGGCTAGGCAATGCACGGCAAGGCAAGGAAAGGGTAACGCAAGGAAAGGCACGGTGAGGCAAGGCAAGTCTAATGCACGACAACGCACGGCTAGGCAATGCACGGCAAGGCAAGGAAAGGCTAACGCAAGGCAAGGCACGGTCAGGCGAGGCAAGGCTAAGGCACGACAACGCACGGCTAGGCAATGCACGGCAAGGCAAGGAAAGGGTAACGCAAGGGAAGGCACGGTCAGAGGAGGCAAGGCTAAGGCACGACAACGCAAGGCTAGGCAATGCAAGGAAGGCAAGCAAAGAGTAACGGAAGGCAAGGAAGACAAGGGAAAGCAAGGCAAGGCAAGGGTAACAGAAGGAACGGCTCGGCAAGGGGAAACAAGGCTACGGGACGGCAACGCACGGTTAGGCAATGCACGGCCAGCCAAGGAAAGGGTAACGCAAGGCAAGGCACGGTCAGGCAAGGCAAGGCTAATGCACGACAACACAAGGCAAGGCAGTGCACGGTAAGGCAAGGAAAGAGTAACGGAAGGAAAGGAAGGCAAGGCAAATCCAGGCAAGGCAAGTGTAACAAAAGGCACGGCACGGCAAGGGGAAACAAGGCTAAGTCACGACATAGGCAATGCACGGCAAGGCAAGGAAAGGGTAACGGCAAGGCAAGGCACGGTCAGGCGAGGCAAGGCTAAGGCACGACAACGCAAGGCTAGGCAATGCACGGAAGGCAAGCAAAGAGTAACGTAAGGCAAGGAAGGCAAGGGAAAGCAAGGCAAGGCAAGGGTAACGGAAGGAACGGCACGGCAAGGGGAAACAAGGCTAAGGCACGACAGCGCACGGCTAGGCAATGCACGGCAAGGCAAGGAAAGGGTAACGCAAGGCAAGGAACTGTCAGGCGAGGCAAGGCTAAGGCACGACAACGCAAGGCTAGGCAATGCACGCAAGGTAAGCAAAGAGAAACGTAAGGCAAGGAAAGCAAGGGAAAGCAAGGCAAGGTAAGGGTAAGGGAAGGAACGGCACGGCAAGGGGAAACCAGGCTAAGGCACGACAACGCACGGCTAGGCAATGCACGGCAAGGCAAGGAAAGGGTAACGCAAGGGAAGGCACGGTCAGACGAGGCAAGGCTAAGGCACGACAACGCAAGGCTAGGCAATGCACGGAAGGCAAGCAAAGAGTAACGGAAGGCAAGGAAGGCAAGGGAAAGCAAGGCAAGGCAAGGGTAACAGAAAGAACGGCTCGGCAAGGGGAAACAAGGCTAAGGGACGGCAACGCACGGCTAGGCAATGCACGGCCAGCCAAGGAAAGGGTAACGCAAGGCAAGGCACGGTCAGGCAAGGCAAGGCTAATGCACGACAACGCAAGGCTAGGCAGTGCACGGTAAGGCAAGGAAAGAGTAACGGAAGGAAAGGACGGCAAGGCAAATCCAGGCAAGGCAAGTGTAACAAAAGGCACGGCACAGCAAGGGGAAACAAGGCTAAGGCACGACAACGCACGTATAGGCAATGCACGGCAAGTCAAGGAAAGGCTAACGCAAGGCAAGGCACGGTGAGGCAAGGCAAGGCTAATGCACGACAACGCACTGCTAGGCAATGCACGGCAAGGCAAGGAAAGGGTAACGCCAGGGAAGGCACGGTCAGGCGAGGCAAGGCTAAGGAACGACAAGGCAAGGCTAGACAATGCACGGAAGGCAAGCAAAGAGTAACGGAAGGCAAGGAATGCAAGGCAAAGCAAGGCAACGCAAGCAAGGCTATGGCAAGGTGAAAAAAGTCTAAAGCACGACAACGCAAGTCTACGCAATGCACGGAAGGCAAGCAAAGAGTAACGGAAGGCAAGTAAGGCCAGGGAAAGCAAGGCAAGGCAAGGGTAACGGAAGGATAGGCACGGCAAGGGGAAACAAGGCTAAGGCAATACAACGCACGGCTAGGCAATGCACAGCAAGGCAAGGAAAGGGTAACGCAAGGCAAGGCACGTTGAGGCAAGGCAAGGCTAATGCACGACAACGCAGGGATAGGCAATGCACGGCAAGGCAAGGAAAGGGTAACGCAAGGGAAGGCACGGTCAGACGAGGCATGGCTAAGGCACGACAACGCAAGGCTAGGCAATGCCCGGAAGGCAAGCAAAGAGTAACGGAAGGCAAGGAAGGCAAGGGAAAGCAAGGCAAGGCAAGGGTAACGGAAGGAAACGCACGGCAAGGGGAAACAAGGCTAAGGCACGACAACGCACGGCTAGGCAATGCACGGCAAGGGAAGGAAAGGGTAACGCAAGGCAAGGCACGGTGAGGCAAGGCAAGGCTAATGCACGAAAACGCACGGCTAGGCAATGCACGGCAAGGCAAGGAAAGGGTAACGCAAGGGAAGGCACGGTCAGACGAGGCAAGGCTAAGGCACGACAACGCAAGGCTCGGCAATGCACGGAAGGCAAGCAAGGAGGAACGGAAGGCAAGGAAGGCAAGGGAAAGCAAGGCAAGGCAAGGGTAACGGAAGGAAACGCACGGCAAGCGGAAACAAGGCTAATGCACGACAACGCACGGCTAGGCAATGCACGGCAAGGCAAGGAAAGGGTAACGCAAGGCAAGGCACGGTCAGGCGAGGCAAGGCTAAGGCACGACAACGCAAAGCTAGGCAATGCACGGAATGCAAGCAAAGAGTAACGGAAGGCAAGGAAGGCAAGGGAAAGCAAGGCAAGGCAAGGGTAACAGAAGGAACGGCTCGGCAAGGGGAAACAAGGCTAAGGGACGGCAACGCAAGGCTAGGCAATGCACGGCCAGCCAAGGAAAGGGTAACGCAAGGGAAGGCACGGTCAGACGAGGCAAGGCTAAGGCAAGACAACGTAAGGCTAGGCAATGCACGGAAGGCAAGCAAAGAGTAACGGAAGGCAAGGAAGGCAAGGGAAAGCAAGCACGGCAAGGGTAACGGAAGGAAACGAACGGCAAGGGGAATCAAGGCTAAGGCACGACAACGCACGGCTAGGCAATGCACGGCAAGGCAAGCAAAGAGTAACGGAAGGCAAGGGAAAGCAAGGGAAGGCAAGGGTAACAGAAGGAACGGCTCGGCAAGGGCACACAAGGCTAAGGCACGGCAACGCACGGCTAGGCAATGCACGGCCAGCCAAGGAAAGGGTAACGCAAGGCAAGGCACGGTCAGGCAAGGCAAGGCTAATGCACGACAACGCAAGGCTAGGCAGTGCACGGTAAGGCAAGGAAAGAGTAACGGAAGGAAAGGAAGGCAAGGCAAATCCAGGCAAGGCAAGTGTAACAAAAGGCAAGGCACAGCAAGGGGAAACAAGGCTAAGGCACGACAACGCACGGCTAGGCAATGCACGGCAAGGCAAGGAAAGGCTAACGCAAGGCAAGGCACGGTGAGGCAAGGCAAGTCTAATGCACGACAACGCACGGCTAGGCAATGCACGGCAAGGCAAGGAAAGGCTAACGCAAGGCAAGGCACGGTCAGGCGAGGCAAGGCTAAGGCACGACAACGCACGGCTAGGCAATGCACGGCAAGGCAAGGAAAGGGTAACGCAAGGGAAGGCACGGTCAGACGAGGCAAGGCTAAGGCACGACAACGCAAGGCTAGGCAATGCACGGAAGGCAAGCAAAGAGTAACGGAAGGCAAGGAAGACAAGGGAAAGCAAGGCAAAGCAAGGGTAACAGAAGGAACGGCTCGGCAAGGGGAAACAAGGCTAAGGGACGGCAACGCACGGCTAGGCAATGCACGGCCAGCCAAGGAAAGGGTAACGCAAGGCAAGGCACGGTCAGGCAAGGCAAGGCTAATGCACGACAACACAAGGCAAGGCAGTGCACGGTAAGGCAAGGAAAGAGAAACGGAAGGAAAGGAAGGCAAGGCAAATCCAGGCAAGGCAAGTGTAACAAAAGGCACGGCACGGCAAGGGGAAACAAGGCTAAGTCACGACAACGCACGGCTAGGCATTGCACGGCAAGGCAAGGAAAGGCTGACGCAAGGCAAGGCACGGTCAGGCGAGGCAAGGCTAAGGCACGACAACGCAAGGCTAGGCAATGCACGGAAGGCAAGCAAAGAGTAACGTATGGCAAGGAAGGCAAGGGAAAGCAAGGCAAGGCAAGGGTAACGGAAGGAACGGCACGGCAAGGGGAAACAAGGCTAAGGCACGATAGCGCACGGCTAGGCAATGCACGGCAAGGCAAGGAAAGGGTAACGCAAGTGAAGGCACGGTCAGACGAGGCAAGGCTAAGGCACGACAACGCAAGGCTAGGCAATGCACGGAAGGCAAGCAAAGAGTAACGGAAGGCAAGGAAGGCAAGGGAAAGCAAGGCAAGGCAAGGGTAACAGAAAGAACGGCTCGGCAAGGGGAAACAAGGCTAAGGGACGGCAACGCACGCTAGGCAATTCACGGCAAGGCAAGGAAAGGGTAACGCATGGGACAGCACGGTCAGGCGAGGCAAGGCTAATGCACGACAACGCAAGGCTAGGCAATGCACGGCAAGGCAAGGAAAGGGTAACGCAAGGGAAGGCACGGTCAGGCGAGGCAAGGCTAAGGAACGACAACGCAAGGCTAGACAATGCACGGAAGGCAAGCAAAGAGTAACGGAAGGCAAGGAATGCAAGGCAAAGCAAGGCAACGCAAGCAAGGCTATGGCAAGGTGAAAAAAGTCTAAAGCACGACAACGCAAGTCTACGCAATGCACGGAAGGCAAGCAAAGAGTAACGGAAGGCAAGTAAGGCCAGGGAAAGCAAGGCAACGCAAGGGTAACTGAAGGAAAGTCACGGCAAGGGGAAACAAGGCTAAGGCAATACAACGCACGGCTAGGCAATGCACGGCAAGGCAAGGAAAGGGTAACGCAAGGCAAGGCACGGTGAGGCAAGGCAAGGCTAATGCACGACAACGCACGGCTAGGCAATGCACGACAAGGCAAGGAAAGGGTAACGCAAGGGAAGGCACGGTCAGACGAGGCAAGGCTAAGGCACGACAACGCAAGGCTAGGCAATGCACGGAAGGCAAGCAAAGAGGAACGGAAGGCAAGGAAGCCAAGGGAAAGCAAGGCAAGGCAAGGGTAACGGAAGGAAACGCACCGCAAGCGGAAACAAGGCTAATGCACGACAACGCACGGCTAGGCAATGCACGGCAAGGCAAGGAAAGGGTAACGCAAGGCAAGGCACGGTCAGGCGAGGCAAGGCTAAGGCACGACAACGCAAGGCTAGGCAATGCACGGAATGCAAGCAAAGAGTAACGGAAGGCAAGGAAGGCAAGGGAAAGCAAGGCAAGGCAAGTGTAACAAAAGGCACGGCACGGCAAGGGGAAACAAATCTAAGGCACGACAACGCACGGCTAGGCAATTCACGGCAAGGCAAGGAAAGGCTAACGCAAGGCAAGGCACGGTCAGGAGAGGAAAGGCTAAGGCACGACAACGCAAGGCTAGGCAATGCACGGAAGGCAATCAAAGAGTAACGGAAGGCAAGGAAGGCAAGGGAAAGCAAGGCAAGGCAAGGGTAACGGAAGGAACGGTACGGCAAGGGGAAACAAGGCTAAGGCACGACAAAGCAGGGCTAGGCAATGCACGGCAAGGCAAGGAAAGTGTAACGCAAGGCAAGGCACTGTCAGGCGAGGGAAGGCTAATGCACGGCAACACAAGGCTAGGCAGTGCACGGCTAGGCAGGGAAAGAGTAACGGAACGAAAGGAAGGCAAGGCAAAGCAAGGCAAGGCAAGTGTAACAAAAGGCACGGCACGGCAACGGGAAACAAGGCGAAGGGACGGCAACGGACGGCTAGGCAATGCACGGCCAGGCAAGGAAAGGGTAACGCAAGGCAAGGCACGGTGAGGCAAGGCAAGGCTAATGCACGACAATACAAGGCTAGGCAATGCACGGAAGGCAAGCAAAGAGTAACGGAAGGCAAGGAATGCAAGGCAAAGCAAGGCAACGCAAGCAAGGCTATGGCAAGGTGAAAAAGGCTAAGGCACGACAACGCAAGGCTAGACAATGCACGGAATGCAAGCAAAGAGTAACGGAAGGCAAGGAATGCAAGGCAAAGCAAGGCAACGCAAGCAAGGCTATGGCAAGGTGAAAAAAGGCTAAAGCACGACAACGCAAGGCTACGCAATGCACGGAAGGCAAGCAAAGAGTAACGGAAGGCAAGGAAGGCCAGGGAAAGCAAGGCAAGGCAAGGGTAACGAAAGGAAAGGCACGGCAAGGGGAAACAAGACTAAGGCACGACAACGCACGGCTAGGCAATGAACGGCAAGGCAAGGAATGGGTAACGTAAGGCAAGGCACGGTAAGGCAAGGCAAGGCTAATGCACGACAACGCAGGGCTAGGCAATGCACGGCAAGGCAAGGAAAGGGTAACGCAAGGGAAGGCACGGTCAGACGAAGCAAGGCTAAGGCACGACAACGCAAGTCTAGGCAATGCACGGAAGGCAAGCAAAGAGTAACGGATGGCAAGGAAGGCAAGGGAAAGCAAGGCAAGGCAAGGGTAACGGAAGGAAACGCACGGCAAGGGGAAACAAGGCTAAGGCACGACAACGTACGGCTAGGCAATGCACGGCAAGGCAAGGAAAGGGTAACGCAAGGCAAGGCACGGTGAGGCAAGGCAAGGCTAATGCACGACAACGCACGGCTAGGCAATGCACGACAAGGCAAGGAAAGGGTAACGCAAGGGAAGGCACGGTCAGACGAGGCAAGGCTAAGGCACGACAACGCAAGGCTAGGCAATGCACGGAAGGCAAGCAAAGAGTAACGGAAGGCAAGGAAGGCAAGGGAAAGCAAGGGAAGGCAAGGGTAACAGAAGGAACGGCTCGGCAAGGGGAAACAAGGCTAAGGGACGGCAACGCACGGCTAGGCAATGCACGGCCAGCCAAGGAAAGGGTAACGCAAGGCAAGGCACGGTCAGGCAAGGCAAGGCTAATGCACGACAACGCAAGGCTAGGCAGTGCACGGTAATGCAAGGAAAGAGTAACGGAAGGAAAGGAAGGCAAGGCAAATCCAGGCAAGGCAAGTGTAACAAAAGGCACGGCACGGCAAGGGGAAACAAATCTAAGGCACGACAACGCACGGCTAGGCAATTCACGGCAAGGCAAGGAAAGGCTAACGCAAGGCAAGGCACGGTCAGGAGAGGAAAGGCTAAGGCACGACAACGCAAGGCTAGGCAATGCACGGAAGGCAAGCAAAGAGTAACGGAAGGCAAGGAAGGCAAGGGAAAGCAAGGCAAGGCAAGGGTAACGGAAGGAACGGCACGGCAAGGGGAAACCAGGCTAAGGCACGACAACGCAGGACTAGGCAATGCACGGCAAGGCAAGGAAAGGGTAACGCAAGGCAAGGCACTGTCAGGCGAGGGAAGGCTAATGCACGACAACGCAAGGCTAGGCAGTGCACGGCTAGGCAGGGAAAGAGTAACGGAAGGAAAGGAAGGCAAGGCAAAGCAAGGCAAGGCAAGTGTAACAAAAGGCACGGCACGGCAAGGGGAAACAAGGCGAAGGGACGGCAACGCACGGCTACGCAATGCACGGCCAGGCAAGGAAAGGGTAACGCAAGGCAAGGCACGGTGAGGCAAGGCAAGGCTAATGCACGACAATACAAGGCTAGGCAATGCACGGAAGGCAAGCAAAGAGTAACGGAAGGCAAGGAATGCAAGGCAAAGCAAGGCAACGCAAGGAAGGCTATGGCAAGGTGAAAAAAGGCTAAGGCACGACAACGCACGGCTAGGCAATGCACGGCAAGGCAAGGAAAGGGTAACGCAAGGGAAGGCACGGTCAGACGAGGCATGGCTAAGGCACGACAACGCAAGGTTAGGCAATGCACGGCAAGGCAAGGAAAGGGTAACGGAAGGCAAGGAAGGCAACCGAAAGCAAGGCAAGGCAAGGGTAATGGAAGGAAACGCACGGCAAGGGGAAACAAGGCTAATGCACGACAACGCACGGCTAGGCAATGCACGGCAAGGCAAGGAAAGGGTAACGCAAGGGAAGGCACGGTCAGACGAGGCAAGTCTAAGGCACGACAACGCAAGGCTAGGCAATGCACGGAAGGCAAGCAAAGAGTAACGGAAGGCAAGGAAGGCAAGGGAAAGCAAGGCAAGGCAAGGGTAACGGAAGGAACGGCACGGCAAGGGGAAGCAAGGCTAAGGCACCACAACGCAGGACTAGGCAATGCACGGCAAGGCAAGGAAAGGGTAACGCTAGGTAAGGCACTGTCAGGCGAGGGAAGGCTAATGCACGACAACACAAGGCTAGGCAGTGCACGGCTAGGCAGGGAAAGAGTAACGGAAGGAAAGGAAGGCAAGGCAAAGCAAGGCAAGGCAAGTGTAACAAAAGGCACGACACGGCAAGGGGAAACAAGGCGAACGGACGGCAACGCACGGCTAGGCAATGCACGGCAAGGCAAGGAAAGGGTAACGCAAGGCAAGGCACGGTGCAAGGCAAGCACGACAACGGCTAGGCAATGCACGGCAAGGCAAGGAAAGGTAACAAGGCACGGTAGGCAATGCACGGCAAGGCAAGAAAGGTAACGGAAGGCAAGGAATGCAAGGCAAAGCAAGGCAACGCAAGCAACTATGGCAAGGTGAAAAAAGGCTAAGCACGACAACGCAAGGCTACGCAATGCACGGAAGGCAAGCAAAGAGTAACGGAAGGCAAGGAAGGCAAGGGAAAGCAAGGCAAGGCAAGGGTAACGGAAGGAAAGGCACGGCAAGGGGAAACAAGGCTAAGGCACGACAACGCACGGCTAGGCAATGCACGGCAAGGCAAGGAAAGGGTAACGCAAGGCAAGGCACGGTGAGGCAAGGCAAGGCTAATGCACGACAACGCAGGGCTAGGCAATGCACGGCAAGGCAAGGAAAGGGTAACGCAAGGGAAGGCACGGTCAGACGAGGCAAGGCTAAGGCACGACAACGCAAGGCTAGGCAATGCACGGAAGGCAAGCAAAGAGTAACGGAAGGCAAGGAAGGCAAGGGAAAGCAAGGCAAGGCAAGGGTAACGGAAGGAAACGCACGGCAAGGGGAAACAAGGCTAAGGCACGACAACGCACGGCTAGGCAATGCACGGCAAGGCAAGGAAAGGGTAACGCAAGGCAAGGCACGGTGAGGCAAGGCAAGGCTAATGCACGACAACACACTGCTAGGCAATGCACGGCAAGGCAAGGAAAGGGTAACGCAAGGCAAGGCACTGTCAGGCGAGGCAAGGCTAAGGCACGACAAAGCAAGGCTAGGAAATGCACGGAAGGTAAGCAAAGAGTAACGGAAGCCAAGGAAAGCAAGGGAAAGCAAGGCAAGGTAAGGGTAAAGCCAGGCAAGGCACGGTCAGGCAAGGCAAGGCTAATGCACGACAACGCAAGGCTAGGCAGTGCACGGTAAGGCAAGGAAAGAGCAACGGAAGGAAAGGAAGGCAAGGCAAATCCAGGCAAGGCAAGTGTAACAAAAGGCACGGCACGGCAAGGGGAAACAAGGCTAAGGCACGACAACGCACGGCTAGGCAATGCACGGCAAGGCAAGGAAAGGCTAACGCAAGGCAAGGCACCGTGAGGCAAGGCAAGGCTAATGCACGACAACGCACGGCTAGGCAATGCACGGCAAGGCAAGGAAAGGGTAACGCAAGGCAAGGCACGGTCAGGCGAGGCAAGGGTAAGGAACGACAACGCAAGGCTAGACAAAGCACGGAAGGCAAGCAAAGAGTAACGGAAGGCAAGGAATGCAAGGCAAAGCAAGGCAACGCAAGCAAGGCTATAGCAAGGTGAAACAAGGCTATGGCACGACAACGCACGGCTAGGCAATGCACGGCAAGGCAAGGAAAGGGTAACGCAAGGCAAGGCACGGTGAGGCAAGGCAAGGCTAATGCACGACAACGCACAGCTAGGCAATGCACGGCAAGTCATGGAAAGGGTAACGCAAGGCAAGGCACGGTCAGGCGAGGCAAGGATAAGGAACGACAACGCAAGGCTAGACAATGCACGGAAGGCAAGCAAAGAGTAACGGATGGCAAGGAAGGCAAGGGAAAGCAAGGCAAGGCAAGGGTAACGGAAGGAACGGCACGGCAAGGGGAAACAAGGCTAAGGCACGAGAGCGCACGGCTAGGCAATGCACGGCAACGCAAGGAAAGGGTAACGCAAGGCAAGGAACTGTCAGGCGAGGCAAGGCTAAGGCACGACAACGCAAGGCTAGGCAATGCACGGAAGGTAAGCAAAGAGAAACGTAAGGCAAGGAAAGCAAGGGAAAGCAAGGCAAGGTAAGGGTAAGGGAAGGAACGGCACGGCAAGGGGAAACCAGGCTAAGGCACGACAACGCACGGCTAGGCAATGCACGGCAAGGCAAGGAAAGGGTAACGCAAGGGAAGGCACGGTCAGACGAGGCAAGGCTAAGGCACGACAACGAAGACTAGGCAATGCACGGAAGGCAAGCAAAGAGTAACGGAAGGCAAGGAAGGCAAGGGAAAGCAAGACAAGGCAAGGGTAACAGAAGGAACAGCTCGGCAAGGGGAAACAAGGCTAAGGGACGGCAACGCACGACTAGGCAATGCACGGCCAACCAAGGAAAGGGTAACGCAAGGCAAGGCACGGTCAGGCAAGGCAAGGCTAATGCACGACAACGCAAGCCTAGGCAGTGCACGGTAAGGCAAGGAAAGAGTAACGGAAGGAAAGGAAGGCAAGGCAAATCCAGGCAAGGCAAGTGTAAAAAAAGGCACGGCACGGCAACGGGAAACAAGGCTAAGGCACGACAACGCACGGCTAGGCAATGCACGGCAAGGCAAGGAAAGGGTAACGCAAGGCAAGGCACGGTGAGGCAAGGCAAGTCTAATGCACGACAACGCACGGCTAGGCAATGCACGGCAAGGCAAGGAAAGGCTAACGCAAGGCAAGGCACGGTCAGGCGAGGCAAGGCTAAGGCACGACAACGCACGGCTAGGCAATGCACGGCAAGGCAAGGAAAGGGTAACGCAAGGGAAGGCACGGTCAGACGAGGCAAGGCTAAGGCACGACAACGCAAGGCTAGGCAATGCACGGAAGGCAAGCAAAGAGTAACGGAAGGCAAGGAACACAAGGGAAAGCAAGGCAAGGCAAGGGTAACAGAAGGAACGGCTCGGCAAGGGGAAACAAGCCTAAGGGACGGCAACGCACGGCTAGGCAATGCACGGCCAAGGCAAGGAAAGGGTAACGCAAGGCAAGGCACGGTCAGGCAAGGCAAGGCTAATGCACGACAACGCAAGGCAAGGCAGTGCACTGTAAGGCAAGGAAAGAGAAACGGAAGGAAAGGAAGGCAAGGCAAATCCAGGCAAGGCAAGTGTAACAAAAGGCACGGCACGGCAAGGGGAAACAAGGCTAAGTCACGACAACGCACGGCTAGGCATGCACGGCAAGGAAAGGAAAGGGTAACGCAAGGCAAGGAACTGTCAGGCGAGGCAAGGCTAAGGCACGACAACGCAAGGCTAGGCAATGCACGCAAGGTAAGCAAAGAGAAACGTAAGGCAAGGAAAGCAAGGGAAAGCAAGGCAAGGTAAGGGTAAGGGAAGGAACGGCACGGCAAGGGGAAACCAGGCTAAGGCACGACAACGCACGGCTAGGCAATGCACGGCAAGGCAAGGAAAGGGTAACGCAAGGGAAGGCACGGTCAGACGAGGCAAGGCTAAGGCACGACAAAGCAAGGCTAGGCAATGCACGGAAGGCAAGCAAAGAGTAACGGAAGGCAAGGAAGGCAAGGGAAAGCAAGGCAAGGCAAGGGGAACAGAAAGAACGGCTCGGCAAGGGGAAACAAGGCTAAGGGACGGCAACGCACGGCTAGGCAATGCACGGCCAGCCAAGGAAAGGGTAACGCAAGGCAAGGCACGGTCAGGCAAGGCAAGGCTAATGCACGACAACGCAAGGCTAGGCAGTGCACGGTAATGCAAGGAAAGAGTAACGGAAGGAAAGGAAGGCAAGGCAAATCCAGGCAAGGCAAGTGTAACAAAAGGCACGGCACGGCAAGGGGAAACAAGGCTAAGGCACGACAACGCACGGCTAGGCAATGCACGGCAAGGCAAGGAAAGGGTAACGCAAGGCAAGGCACGGTCAGGCGAGGCAAGGCTAAGGAACGACAACGCAAGGCTAGACAATGCACGGAAGGCAAGCAAAGAGTAACGGAAGGCAAGGAATGCACGGCAAAGCAAGGCAACGCAAGCAAGGCTATGGCAAGGTGAAAAAAGTCTAAAGCACGACAACGCAAGGCTACGCAATGCACGGAAGGCAAGCAAAGAGTAACGGAACGCAAGGAAGGCCAGGGAAAGCAAGGCAAGGCAAGGGTAACGGAAGGAAAGGCACGGCAAGGGGAAACAAGGCTAAGGCACGACAACGCACGGCTAGGCAATGCACGTCAAGGCAAGGAAAGGGTAACGCAAGGCAAGGCACGGTGAGGCAAGGCAAGGCTAATGCACGACAACGCAGGGCTAGGCAATGCACGGCAAGGCAAGGAAAGGGTAACGCAAGGGAAGGCACGGTCAGACGAGGCATGGCTAAGGCACGACAACGCAAGGTTAGGCAATGCACGGCAAGGCAAGGAAAGGGTAACGGAAGGCAAGGAAGGCAAGCGAAAGCAAGGCAAGGCAAGGGTAACGGAAGGAAACGCACGGCAAGGGGAAACAAGGCTAAGGCACGACAACGCACGGCTAGGCAATGCATGGCAAGGCAAGGAAAGGGTAACGCAAATCAAGGCACGGTGAGGCAAGTCAAGGCTAATGCACGACAACGCACGGCTAGGCAATGCACGGCAAGGCAAGGAAAGGGTAACGCAAGGCAAGGCACGGTCAGGCGAGGCAAGGCTAAGGAACGACAACGCAAGGCTAGACAATGCACGGAAGGCAAGCAAAGAGTAACGGAAGGCAAGGAATGCAAGGCAAAGCAAGGCAACGCAAGCAAGGCTATGGCAAGGTGAAAAAAGTCTAAAGCATGACAACGCAAGTCTACGCAACGCACGGAAGGCAAGCAAAGAGTAACGGAAGGCAAGTAAGGCCAGGGAAAGCAAGGCAAGGCAAGGGTAACGGAAGGAAAGGCACGGCAAGGGGAAACAAGGCTAAGGCACGACAACGCACGGCTAGGCAATGCACGGCAAGGCAAGGAAAGGGTAACGCAAGGCAAGGCACGGTGAGGCAAGGCAAGGCTAATGCACGACAACGCACGGCTAGGCAATGCACGGCAAGGTAAGGAAAGGGTAACGCAAGGGAAGGCACGGTCAGACGAGGCAAGGCTAAGGCACGACAACACAAGGCTAGGCAATGCACGGAAGGCAAGCAAAGAGGAACGGAAGGCAAGGAAGGCAAGGGAAAGCAAGGCAAGGCAAGGGTAACGGAAGGAAACGAACGGCAAGCGGAAACAAGTCTAATGCACGACAACGCACGGCTAGGCAATGCACGGCAAGGCAAGGAAAGGGTAACGCAAGGCAAGGCACGGTCAGGCGAGGCAAGCCTAAGGCACGACAACGCAAGGCTAGGCAATGCACGGAAGGGAAGCAAAGAGTAACGGAAGGCAAGGAAGGCAAGGGAAAGCACGGCAAGGCAAGGGTAACAGAAGGAACGGCTCGGCAAGGGGAAACAAGTCTAAGGGACGGCAACGCACGGATAGGCAATGCACGGCCAGCCAAGGAAAGGTTAACGCAAGGCATGGCACGGTCAGGCAAGGCAAGGCTAATGCACGACAACGCAAGGCTAGGCAGTGCATGGTAAGGCAAGGAAAGAGAAACGGAAGGAAAGGAAGGCAAGGCAAATACAGGCAACGCAAGTGTAACAAAAGGCACGGCAAGGCAAGGGGAAACAAGGCTAAGGCACGACAACGCACGGCTAGGCAATGCACGGCAAGGCAAGGAAAGGGTAACGCAAGGCAAGGCACGGTGAGGCAAGGCAAGTCTAATGCACGACAACGCACGGCTAGGCAATGCACGGCAAGGCAAGGAAAGGCTAACGCAAGGCAAGGCACGGTCAGGCGAGGCAAGGCTAAGGCACGACAACGCACGGCTAGGCAATGCACGGCAAGGCAAGGAAAGGGTAACGCAAGGGAAGGCACGGTCAGACGAGGCAAGGCTAAGGCACGACAACGCAAGGCTAGGCAATGCACGGAAGGCAAGCAAAGAGTAACGGAAGGCAAGGAACACAAGGGAAAGCAAGGCAAGGCAAGGGTAACAGAAGGAACGGCTCGGCAAGGGGAAACAAGCCTAAGGGACGGCAACGCACGGCTAGGCAATGCACGGCCAACCAAGGAAAGGGTAACGCAAGGCAAGGCACGGTCAGGCAAGGCAAGGCTAATGCACGACAACACAAGGCAAGGCAGTGCACTGTAAGGCAAGGAAAGAGAAACGGAAGGAAAGGAAGGCAAGGCAAATCCAGGCAAGGCAAGTGTAACAAAAGGCACGGCACGGCAAGGGGAAACAAGGCTAAGTCACGACAACGCACGGCTAGGCATTGCACGGCAAGGAAAGGAAAGGGTAACGCAAGGCAAGGAACTGTCAGGCGAGGCAAGGCTAAGGCACGACAAAGCAAGACTAGGAAATGCACGGAAGGTAAGCAAAGAGTAACGGAAGCCAAGGAAAGCAAGGGAAAGCAAGGCAAGGTAAGGGTAAGGGAAGGAACGGCACGGCAAGGGGAAACCAGGCTAAAGCACGACAACGCACGGCTAGGCAATGCACGGCAAGGCAAGGAAAGGGTAACGCAAGGGAAGGCACGGTCAGACGAGGCAAGGCTAAGGCACGACAAAGCAAGGCTAGGCAATGCACGGAAGGCAAGCAAAGAGTAACGGAAGGCAAGGAAGGCAAGGGAAAGCAAGGCAAGGCAAGGGGAACAGAAAGAACGGCTCGGCAAGGGGAAACAAGGCTAAGGGACGGCAACGCACGGCTAGGCAATGCACGGCCAGCCAAGGAAAGGGTAACGCAAGGCAAGGCACGGTCAGGCAAGGCAAGGCTAATGCACGACAACGCAAGGCTAGGCAGTGCACGGTAATGCAAGGAAAGAGTAACGGAAAAAAAGGAAGGCAAGGCAAATCCAGGCAAGGCAAGTGTAACAAAAGGCACGGCACAGCAAGGGGAAACAAGGCTAAGGCACGACAACGCACGGCTAGGCAATGCACGGCAAGGTAAGGAAAGGGTAACGCAAGGGAAGGCACGGTCAGACGAGGCATGGCTAAGGCACGACAACGCAAGGCTAGGCAATGCACGGCAAGGCAAGGAAAGGGTAACGGAAGGCAAGGAAGGCAAGCGAAAGCAAGGCAAGGCAAGGGTAACGGAAGGAAACGCACGGCAAGGGGAAACAAGGCTAAGGCACGACAACGCACGGCTAGGCAATGCATGGCAAGGCAAGGAAAGGGTAACGCAAGTCAAGGCACGGTGAGGCAAGTCAAGGCTAATGCACGACAACGCACGGCTAGGCAATGCACGGCAAGGCAAGGAAAGGGTAACGCAAGGGAAGGCACGGTCAGACGAGGCAAGTCTAAGGCACGACAACGCAAGGCTAGGCAATGCACGGAAGGCAAGCAAAGAGTAACGGAAGGCAAGGAAGGCAAGGGAAAGCAAGGCAAGGCAAGGGTAACGGAAGGAACGGCACGGCAAGGGGAAGCAAGGCTAAGGCACCACAACGCAGGACTAGGCAATGCACGGCAAGGCAAGGAAAGGGTAACGCTAGGTAAGGCACTGTCAGGCGAGGGCAGGCTAATGCACGACAACACAAGGCTAGGCAGTGCACGGCTAGGCAGGGAAAGAGTAACAGAAGGAAAGGAAGGCAAGGCAAAGCAAGGCAAGGCAAGTGTAACAAAAGGCACGACACGGCAAGGGGAAACAAGGCGAACGGACCGCAACGCACGGCTAGGCAATGCACGGCCAGGCAAGGAAAGGGTAACGCAAGGCAAGGCACGGTGAGGCAAGGCAAGGCTAATGCACTACAATACAAGGCTAGGCAATGCACGGAAGGCAAGTGAAGAGTAACGGAAGGCAAGGAATGCAAGGCAAAGCAAGGCAACGCAAGCAAGTCTATGGCAAGGTGAAAAAAGGCTAAGGCACGACAACGCAAGGCTACGCAATGCACGAAAGGCAAGCAAAGAGTAACGGAAGGCAAGGAAGGCAAGGGAAAGCAAGGCAAGGCAAGGGTAACGGAAGGAAAGGCACGGCAAGGGGAAACAAGGCTAAGGAACGACAACTCACGGCTAGGAAATGAACGGCAAGGCAAGGAAAGGGTAACGCAAGGGAAGGCACGGTGAGGCAAGGCAAGTCTAATGCACGACAACGCAGGGCTAGGCAATGCACGGCAAGGCAAGGAAAGGGTAACGCAAGGGAAGGCACGGTCAGACGAGGCAAGGCTTAGGCACGACAACGCAAGGCTAGGCAATGAACGGAAGGCAAGCAAAGAGTAACGGTAGGCAAGGAAGGCAAGGGAAAGCAAGGCAAGGCAAGGGTAACGGAAGGAAACGCACGGCAAGGGGAAACAAGGCTAAGGCACGACAACGCACGGCTAGGCAATGCACGGCAAGGCAAGGAAAGGGTAACGCAAGGCGAGGCACGGTGAGGCAAGGCAAGGCTAATGCACGACAACGCACTGCTAGGCAATGCACGGCCAGGGAAGGAAAGGGTAACGCAAGGCAAGGCACTGTCAGGCGAGGCAAGGCTAAGGCAGGACAAAGCAAGGCTAGGAAATGCACGGAAGGTAAGCAAAGAGTAACGGAAGCCAAGGAAAGCAAGGGAAAGCAAGGCAAGGTAAGGGTAAAGCCAGGCAAGGCACGGTCAGGCAAGGCAAGGCTAATGCACGACAACGCAAGGCTAGGCAGTGCACGGTAATGCAAGGAAAGAGTAACGGAAGGAAAGGAAGGCAAGGCAAATCCAGGCAAGGCAAGTGTAACAAAAGGCACGGCACAGCAAGGGGAAACAAGGCTAAGGCACGACAACGCACGGCTAGGCAATGCACGGCAAGGCAAGGAAAGGGTAACGCAAGGCAAGGCACGGTGAGGCAAGGCCAGGCTAATGCACGACAACGCAGGGCTAGGCAATGCACGGCAAGGCAAGGAAAGGGTAACGCAAGGGAAGGCACGGTCAGACGAGGCATGGCTAAGGCACGACAACGCAAGGTTAGGCAATGCACGGCAAGGAAAGGAAAGGGTAACGGAAGGCAAGGAAGGCAAGCGAAAGCAAGGCAAGGCAAGGGTAACGGAAGGAAACGCACGGCAATGGGAAACAAGGCTAAGGCACGACAACGCACGGCTAGGCAATGCATGGCAAGGCAAGGAAAGGGTAACGCAAGTCAAGGCACGGTGAGGCAAGTCAAGGCTAATGCACGACAACGCACGGCTAGGCAATGCACGGCAAGGCAAGGAAAGGGTAACGCAAGGGAAGGCACGGTCAGACGAGGCAAGTCTAAGGCACGACAACGCAAGGCTAGGCAATGCACGGAAGGCAAGCAAAGAGTAACGGAAGGCAAGGAAGGCAAGGGAAAGCAAGGCAAGGCAAGGGTAACGGAAGGAACGGCACGGCAAGGGGAAGCAAGGCTAAGGCACCACAACGCAGGACTAGGCAGTGCACGGTAAGGCAAGGAAAGAGTAACGGAAGGAAAGGAAGGCAAGGCAAATCCAGGCAAGGCAAGTGTAACAAAAGGCACGGCACGGCAAGGGGAAACAAGGCTAAGGCACGAAAACGCACGGCTAGGCAATGCACGGCAAGGCAAGGAAAGGCTAACGCAAGGCAAGGCACCGTGAGGCAAGGCAAGGCTAATGCACGACAACGCACGGCTAGGCAATGCACGGCAAGGCAAGGAAGGGGTAACGCAAGGCAAGGCACAGTCAGGCGAAGCAAGGCTAAGGAACGACAACGCAAGGCTAGACAAAGCACGGAAGGCAAGCAAAGAGTAACGGAAGGCAAGGAATGCAAGGCAAAGCAAGGCAACGCAAGCAAGGCTATAGCAAGGTGAAACAAGGCTATGGCACGACAACGCACGGCTAGGCAATGCACGGCAAGGCAAGGAAAGGGTAACGCAAGGCAAGGCACGGTGAGGCAAGGCAAGGCTAATGCACGACAACGCACGGCTAGGCAATGCACGGCAAGTCATGGAAAGGGTAACGCAAGGCAAGGCACGGTCAGGCGAGGCAAGGATAAGGAACGACAACGCAAGGCTAGACAATGCACGGAAGGCAAGCAAAGAGTAACGGATGGCAAGGAAGGCAAGGGAAAGCAAGGCAAGGCAAGGGTAACGGAAGGAACGGCACGGCAAGGGGAAACAAGGCTAAGGCACGAGAGCGCACGGCTAGGCAATGCACGGCAACGCAAGGAAAGGGTAACGCAAGGCAAGGAACTGTCAGGCGAGGCAAGGCTAAGGCACGACAACGCAAGGCTAGGCAATGCACGCAAGGTAAGCAAAGAGAAACGGATGGCAAGGAAGGCAAGGGAAAGCAAGGCAAGGCAAGGGTAACGGAAGGAACGGCACGGCAAGGTGAAACAAGGCTATGGCACGACAACGCACGGCTAGGCAATGCACGGCAAGGCAAGGAAAGGCTAACGCAAGGCAAGGCACGGTGAGGCAAGGCAAGGCTAATGCACGACAACGCACGGCTAGGCAATGCACGGCAAGGCAAGGAAAGGGTAACGCAAGGCAAGGCACGGTCAGGCGAGGCAAGGCTAAGGAACGACAACGCAAGGCTAGACAATGCACGGAAGGCAAGCAAAGAGTAACGGAAGGCAAGGAATGCAAGGCAAAGCAAGGCAACGCAAGCAAGGCTATGGCAAGGTGAAAAAAGTCTAAAGCACGACAACGCAAGGCTACGCAATGCACGGAAGGCAAGCAAAGAGTAACGGAAGGCAAGGAAGGCCAGGGAAAGCAAGGCAAGGCAAGGGTAACGGATAGAAAGGCACGGCAAGGGGAAACAAGGCTAAGGCACGACAACGCACATCTAGGCAATGCACGTCAAGGCAAGGAAAGGGTAACGCAAGGCAAGGCACGGTGAGGCAAGGCAAGGCTAATGCACGACAACGCAGGGCTAGGCAATGCACGGCAAGGCAAGGAAAGGGTAACGCAAGGGAAGGCACGGTCAGACGAGGCATGGCTAAGGCACGACAACGCAAGGTTAGGCAATGCACGGCAAGGCAAGGAAAGGGTAACGGAAGGCAAGGAAGGCAAGCGAAAGCAAGGCAAGGCAAGGGTAACGGAAGGAAACGCACGGCAAGGGGAAACAAGGCTAAGGCACGACAACGCACGGCTAGGCAATGCATGGCAAGGCAAGGAAAGGGTAACGCAAATCAAGGCACGGTGAGGCAAGTCAAGGCTAATGCACGACAACGCACGGCTAGGCAATGCACGGCAAGGCAAGGAAAGGGTAACGCAAGGGAAGGCACGGTCAGACGAGGCAAGGCTAAGGCACGACAACGCAAGGCTAGGCAATGCACAGAAGGCAAGCAAAGAGTAACGGAAGGCAAGGAAGGCAAGGGAAAGCACGGCAAGGCAAGGGTAACAGAAGGAACGGCTCGGCAAGGGGAAACAAGGCTAAGGGACGGCAACGCACGGCTAGGCAATGCACGGCCAGCCAAGGAAAGGGTAACGCAAGGCATGGCACGGTCAGGCAAGGCAAGGCTAATGCACGACAACGCAAGGCTAGGCAGTGCATGGTAAGGCAAGGAAAGAGAAACGGAAGGAAAGGAAGGCAAGGCAAATCCAGGCAAGGCAAGTGTAACAAAAGGCACGGCAAGTCAAGGGGAAACAAGGCTAAGGCACGACAACGCACGGCTAGGCAATGCACGGCAAGGCAAGGAAAGGCTAACGCAAGGCAAGGCACGGTGAGGCAAGGCAAGTCTAATGCACGACAACGCACGGCTAGGCAATGCACGGCAAGGCAAGGAAAGGCTAACGCAAGGCAAGGCACGGTCAGGCGAGGCAAGGCTAAGGCACGACAACGCACGGCTAGGCAATGCACGGCAAGTCATGGAAAGGGTAACGCAAGGCAAGGCACGGTCAGGCGAGGCAAGGATAAGGAACGACAACGCAAGGCTAGACAATGCACGGAAGGCAAGCAAAGAGTAACGGATGGCAAGGAAGGCAAGGGAAAGCAAGGCAAGGCAAGGGTAACGGAAGGAACGGCACGGCAAGGGGAAACAAGGCTAAGGCACGAGAGCGCACGGCTAGGCAATGCACGGCAACGCAAGAAAAGGGTAACGCAAGGCAAGGAACTGTCAGGCGAGGCAAGGCTAAGGCACGACAACGCAAGGCTAGGCAATGCACGCAAGGTAAGCAAAGAGAAACGGAAGGCAAGGAAGGCAAGGGAAAGCAAGACAAGGCAAGGGTAACAGAAGGAACGGCTCGGCAAGGGGAAACAAGGCTAAGGGACGGCAACGCACGACTAGGCAATGCACGGCCAACCAAGGAAAGGGTAACGCAAGGCAAGGCACGGTCAGGCAAGGCAAGGCTAATGCACGACAACGCAAGGCTAGGCAGTGCACGGTAAGGCAAGGAAAGAGTAACGGAAGGAAAGGAAGGCAAGGCAAATCCAGGCAAGGCAAGTGTAAAAAAAGGCACGGCACGGCAACGGGAAACAAGGCTAAGGCACGACAACGCACGGCTAGGCAATGCACGGCAAGGCAAGGAAAGGCTAACGCAAGGCAAGGCACGGTGAGGCAAGGCAAGGCTAATGCACGACAACGCACGGCTAGGCAATGCACGGCAAGGCAAGGAAAGGGTAACGCAAGGCAAGGCACGGTCAGGCGAGGCAAGGCTAAGGAACGACAACGCAAGGCTAGACAATGCACGGAAGGCAAGCAAAGAGTAACGGAAGGCAAGGAATGCAAGGCAAAGCAAGGCAACGCAAGCAAGGCTATGGCAAGGTGAAAAAAGTCTAAAGCACGACAACGCAAGGCTACGCAATGCACGGAAGGCAAGCAAAGAGTAACGGAAGGCAAGGAAGGCCAGGGAAAGCAAATCAAGGCAAGGGTAACGGATAGAAAGGCACGGCAAGGGGAAACAAGGCTAAGGCACGACAACGCACGGCTAGGCAATGCACGTCAAGGCAAGGAAAGGGTAACGCAAGGCAAGGCACGGTGAGGCAAGGCAAGGCTAATGCACGACAACGCAGGGCTAGGCAATGCACGGCAAGGCAAGGAAAGGGTAACGCAAGGGAAGGCACGGTCAGACGAGCCATGGCTAAGGCACGACAACGCAAGGTTAGGCAATGCACGGCAAGGCAAGGAAAGGGTAACGGAAGGCAAGGAAGGCAAGCGAAAGCAAGGCAAGGCAAGGGTAACGGAAGGAAACGCACGGCAAGGGGAAACAAGGCTAAGGCACGACAACGCACGGCTAGGCAATGCACGGCAAGGCAAGGAAAGGGTAACGCAAATCAAGGCACGGTGAGGCAAGTCAAGGCTAATGAACGACAACGCACGGCTAGGCAATGCACGGCAAGGCAAGGAAAGGGTAACGCAAGGGAAGGCACGGTCAGACGAGGCAAGGCTAAGGCACGACAACGCAAGGCTAGGCAATGCACAGAAGGCAAGCAAAGAGTAACGGAAGGCAAGGAAGGCAAGGGAAAGCACGGCAAGGCAAGGGTAACAGAAGGAACGGCTCGGCAAGGGGAAACAAGGCTAAGGGACGGCAACGCACGGCTAGGCAATGCACGGCCAGCCAAGGAAAGGGTAACGCAAGGCATGGCACGGTCAGGCAAGGCAAGGCTAATGCACGACAACGCAAGGCTAGGCAGTGCATGGTAAGGCAAGGAAAGAGAAACGGAAGGAAAGGAAGGCAAGGCAAATCCAGGCAAGGCCAGTGTAACAAAAGGCACGGCAAGTCAAGGGGAAACAAGGCTAAGGCACGACAACGCACGGCTAGGCAATGCACGGCAAGGCAAGGAAAGGGTAACGCAAGGGAAGGCACGGTCAGACGAGGCAAGTCTAAGGCACGACAACGCAAGGCTAGGCAATGCACGGAAGGCAAGCAAAGAGTAACGGAAGGCAAGGAAGGCAAGGGAAAGCAAGGCAAGGCAAGGGTAACGGAAGGAACGGCTCGGCAAGGGGAAGCAAGGCTAAGGCACCACAACGCAGGACTAGGCAATGCACGGCAAGGCAAGGAAAGGGTAACGCTAGGTAAGGCACTGTCAGGCGAGGGAAGGCTAATGCACGACAACACAAGGCTAGGCAGTGCACGGCTAGGCAGGGAAAGAGTAACGGAAGGAAAGGAAGGCAAGGCAAAGCAAGGCAAGGCAAGTGTAACAAAAGGCACGACACGGCAAGGGGAAACAAGGCGAACGGACGGCAACGCACGGCTAGGCAATGCACGGCCAGGCAAGGAAAGGGTAACGCAAGGCAAGGCACGGTGAGGCAAGGCAAGGCTAATGCACTACAATACAAGGGTAGGCAATGCACGGAAGGCAAGTAAAGAGTAACGGAAGGCAAGGAATGCAAGGCAAAGCAAGGCAACGCAAGCAAGTCTATGGCAAGGTGAAAAAAGGCTAAGGCACGACAACGCAAGGCTACGCAATGCACGAAAGGCAAGCAAAGAGTAACGGAAGGCAAGGAAGGCAAGGGAAAGCAAGGCAAGGCAAGGGTAACGGAAGGAAAGGCACGGCAAGGGGAAACAAGGCTAAGGAACGACAACGCACGGCTAGGAAATGAACGGCAAGGCAAGGAAAGGGTAACGCAAGGGAAGGCACGGTGAGGCAAGGCAAGTCTAATGCACGACAACGCAGGGCTAGGCAATGCACGGCAAGGCAAGGAAAGGGTAACGCAAGGGAAGGCACGGTCAGACGAGGCAAGGCTTAGGCACGACAACGCAAGGCTAGGCAATGAACGCAAGGCAAGCAAAGAGTAACGGTAGGCAAGGAAGGCAAGGGAAAGCAAGGCAAGGCAAGGGTAACGGAAGGAAACGCACGGCAAGGGGAAACAAGGCTAAGGCACGACAACGCACGGCTAGGCAATGCACGGCAAGGCAAGGAAAGGGTAACGCAAGGCAAGGCACGGTGAGGCAAGGCAAGGCTAATGCACGACAACGCACTGCTAGGCAATGCACGGCCAGGCAAGGAAAGGGTAACGCAAGGCAAGGCACTGTCAGGCGAGGCAAGGCTAAGGCACGACAAAGCAAGGCTAGGAAATGCACGGAAGGTAAGCAAAGAGTAACGGAAGCCAAGGAAAGCAAGGGAAAGCAAGGCAAGGTAAGGGTAAAGCCAGGCAAGGCACGGTCAGGCAAGGCAAGGCTAATGCACGACAACGCAAGGCTAGGCAGTGCACGGTAAGGCAAGGAAAGAGTAACGGAAGGAAAGGAAGGCAAGGCAAATCCAGGCAAGGCAAGTGTAACAAAAGGCACGGCACGGCAAGGGGAAACAAGGCTAAGGCACGACAACGCACGGCTAGGCAATGCACGGCAAGGCAAGGAAAGGCTAACGCAAGGCAAGGCACCGTGAGGCAAGGCAAGGCTAATGCACGACAACGCACGGCTAGGCAATGCACGGCAAGGCAAGGAAAGGGTAACGCAAGGCAAGGCACGGTCAGGCGAGGCAAGGCTAAGGAACGACAACGCAAGGCTAGACAAAGCACGGAAGGCAAGCAAAGAGTAACGGAAGGCAAGGAATGCAAGGCAAAGCAAGGCAACGCAAGCAAGGCTATAGCAAGGTGAAACAAGGCTATGGCACGACAACGCACGGCTAGGCAATGCACGGCAAGGCAAGGAAAGGGTAACGCAAGGCAAGGCACGGTGAGGCAAGGCAAGGCTAATGCACGACAACGCACGGCTAGGCAATGCACGGCAAGTCATGGAAAGGGTAACGCAAGGCAAGGCACGGTCAGGCGAGGCAAGGATAAGGAACGACAACGCAAGGCTAGGCAATGCACGGAAGGTAAGCAAAGAGTAACGGATGGCAAGGAAGGCAAGGGAAAGCAAGGCAAGGCAAGGGTAACGGAAGGAACGGCACGGCAAAGGGGAAACAAGGCTAAGGCACGAGAGCGCACGGCTAGGCAATGCACGGCAACGCAAGGAAAGGGTAACGCAAGGCAAGGAACTGTCAGGCGAGGCAAGGCTAAGGCACGACAACGCAAGGCTAGGCAATGCACGGAAGGTAAGCAAAGAGAAACGTAAGGCAAGGAAAGCAAGGGAAAGCAAGGCAAGGTAAGGGTAAGGGAAGGAACGGCACGGCAAGGGGAAACCAGGCTAAGGCACGACAACGCACGGCTAGGCAATGCACGGCAAGGCAAGGAAAGGGTAACGCAAGGGAAGGCACGGTCAGACGAGGCAAGGCTAAGGCACGACAACGAAGACTAGGCAATGCACGGAAGGCAAGCAAAGAGTAACGGAAGGCAAGGAAGGCAAGGGAAAGCAAGACAAGGCAAGGGTAACAGAAGGAACGGCTCGGCAAGGGGAAAGAAGGCTAAGGGACGGCAACGCACGACTAGGCAATGCACGGCCAACCAAGGAAAGGGTAACGCAAGGCAAGGCACGGTCAGGCAAGGCAAGGCTAAGGCACGACAACGCAAGGCTAGGCAGTGCACGGTAAGGCAAGGAAAGAGTAACGGAAGGAAAGGAAGGCAAGGCAAATCCAGGCAAGGCAAGTGTAAAAAAAGGCACGGCACGGCAACGGGAAACAAGGCTAAGGCACGACAACGCACGGCTAGGCAATGCACGGCAAGGCAAGGAAAGGCTAACGCAAGGCAAGGCACGGTGAGGCAAGGCAAGGCTAATGCACGACAACGCACGACTAGGCAATGCACGGCAAGGCAAGGAAAGGGTAACGCAAGGCAAGGCATGGTCAGGCGAGGCAAGGCTAAGGAACGACAACGCAAGGCTAGACAATGCACGGAAGGCAAGCAAAGAGTAACGGAAGGCAAGGAATGCAAGGCAAAGCAAGGCAACGCAAGCAAGGCTATGGCAAGGTGAAAAAAGTCTAAAGCACGACAACGCAAGGCTACGCAATGCACGGAAGGCAAGCAAAGAGTAACGGAACGCAAGGAAGGCCAGGGAAAGCAAGGCAAGGCAAGGGTAACGGAAGGAAAGGCACGGCAAGGGGAAACAAGG
Organism: Macrotis lagotis; assembly: GCF_037893015.1. Taxonomy (NCBI): domain Eukaryota; kingdom Metazoa; phylum Chordata; class Mammalia; order Peramelemorphia; family Peramelidae; genus Macrotis; species Macrotis lagotis. Next base: position 140,836 of record NW_027422241.1, read on the forward strand.
CTAAGGCACGACAACGCAAGGCTAGGCAATGAACGGCAAGGCAAGGAAAGGGTAACGCAAGGGAAGGCACGGTCAGACGAGGCAAGGCTAAGGCACGACAACGCAAGGCTAGGCAATGCACGGAAGGCAAGCAAAGAGTAACGGAAGGCAAGGAAGACAAGGGAAAGCAAGGCAAAGCAAGGGTAACAGAAGGAACGGCTCGGCAAGGGGAAACAAGGCTAAGGGACGGCAACGCACGGCTAGGCAATGCACGGCCAGCCAAGGAAAGGGTAACGCAAGGCAAGGCACGGTCAGGCAAGGCAAGGCTAATGCACGACAACGCAAGGCTAGGCAGTGCACGGTAAGGCAAGGAAAGAGAAACGGAAGGAAAGGAAGGCAAGGCAAATCCAGGCAAGGCAAGTGTAACAAAAGGCACGGCACGGCAAGGGGAAACAAGGCTAAGGCACGACAACGCACGGCTAGGCAATGCACGGCAAGGCAAGGAAAGGCTGACGCAAGGCAAGGCACGGTCAGGCGAGGCAAGGCTAAGGCACGACAACGCAAGGCTAGGCAATGCACGGAAGGCAAGCAAAGAGTAACGTATGGCAAGGAAGGCAAGGGAAAGCAAGGCAAGGCAAGGGTAACGGAAGGAACGGCACGGCAAGGGGAAACAAGGCTAAGGCACGACAACGCACGGCTAGGCAATGCACGGCAAGGCAAGGAAAGGGTAACGCAAGGAAGGCACGGTCAGACGAGGCAAGGCTAAGGCACGACAACGCAAGGCTAGGCAATGCACGGAAGGCAAGCAAAGAGTAACGGAAGGCAAGGAAGGCAAGGGAAAGCAAGGCAAGGCAAGGGTAACAGAAAGAACGGCTCGGCAAGGGGAAACAAGGCTAAGGGACGGCAACGCACGGCTAGGCAATGCACGGCCAGCCAAGGAAAGGGTAACGCAAGGCAAGGCACGGTCAGGCAAGGCAAGGCTAATGCACGACAACGCAAGGCTAGGCAGTGCACGGTAAGGCAAGGAAAGTGTAACGGAAGGAAAGGAAGGCAAGGCAAATCCAGGCAAGGCAAGTGTAACAAAAGGCACGGCACAGCAAGGGGAAACAAGGCTAAGGCACGACAACGCACGGCTAGGCAATGCACGGCAAGGCAAGGAAAGGCTAACGCAAGGCAAGGCACGGTGAGGCAAGGCAAGGCTAATGCACGACAACGCACTGCTAGGCAATGCACGGCAAGGCAAGGAAAGGGTAACGCAAGGCAAGGCACGGTCAGGCGAGGCAAGGCTAAGGAACGACAACGCAAGGCTAGACAATGCACGGAAGGCAAGCAAAGAGTAACGGAAGGCAAGGAATGCAAGGCAAAGCAAGGCAACGCAAGCAAGGCTATGGCAAGGTGAAAAAAGTCTAAAGCACGACAACGCAAGTCTACGCAATGCACGGAAGGCAAGCAAAGAGTAACGGAAGGCAAGTAAGGCCAGGGAAAGCAAGGCAAGGCAAGGGTAACGGAAGGAAAGGCACGGCAAGGGGAAACAAGGCTAAGGCAATACAACGCACGGCTAGGCAATGCACAGCAAGGCAAGGAAAGGGTAACGCAAGGCAAGGCACGGTGAGGCAAGGCAAGGCTAATGCACGACAACGCACGGCTAGGCAATGCACGACAAGGCAAGGAAAGGGTAACGCAAGGGAAGGCACGGTCAGACGAGGCAAGGCTAAGGCACGACAACGCAAGGCTAGGCAATGCACGGAAGGCAAGCAAAGAGGAACGGAAGGCAAGGAAGCCAAGGGAAAGCAAGGCAAGGCAAGGGTAACGGAAGGAAACGCACCGCAAGCGGAAACAAGGCTAATGCACGACAACGCACGGCTAGGCAATGCACGGCAAGGCAAGGAAAGGGTAACGCAAGGCAAGGCACGGTCAGGCGAGGGAAGGCTAAGGCACGACAACGCAAGGCTAGGCAATGCACGGAAGGTAAGCAAAGAGAAACGTAAGGCAAGGAAAGCAAGGGAAAGCAAGGCAAGGTAAGGGTAAGGGAAGGAACGGCACGGCAAGGGGAAACCAGGCTAAGGCACGACAACGCACGGCTAGGCAATGCACGGCAAGGCAAGGAAAGGGTAACGCAAGGGAAGGCACGGTCAGACGAGGCAAGGCTAAGGCACGACAACGAAGACTAGGCAATGCACGGAAGGCAAGCAAAGAGTAACGGAAGGCAAGGAAGGCAAGGGAAAGCAAGACAAGGCAAGGGTAACAGAAGGAACGGCTCGGCAAGGGGAAACAAGGCTAAGGGACGGCAACGCACGGCTAGGCAATGCACGGCCAGCCAAGGAAAGGGTAACGCAAGGCAAGGCACGGTCAGGCAAGGCAAGGCTAATGCACGACAACGCAAGGCTAGGCAGTGCACGGTAAGGCAAGGAAAGAGTAACGGAAGGAAAGGAAGGCAAGGCAAATCCAGGCAAGGCAAGTGTAAAAAAGGCACGGCACGGCAAGGGGAAACAAGGCTAAGGCACGACAACGCACGGCTAGGCAATGCACGGCAAGGCAAGGAAAGGCTAACGCAAGGCAAGGCACGGTGAGGCAAGGCAAGGCTAATGCACGACAACGCACACTAGGCAATGCACGGCAAGGCAAGGAAATAACGCAAGGCAAGGCACGGTCAGGCGAGGCAAGGCTAAGGAACGACAACGCAAGGCTAGACAATGCACAAGGCAAGCAAAGAGTAACGGAAGGCAAGGAATGCAAGGCAAAGCAAGGCAACGCAAGCAAGGCTATGGCAAGGTGAAAAAAGTCTAAAGCACGACAACGCAAGGCTACGCAATGCACGGAAGGCAAGCAAAGAGTAACGGAAGGCAAGGAAGGCCAAGGGAAAGCAAGGCAAGGCAAGGGTAACGGAAGGAAAGGCACGGCAAGGGGAAACAAGGCTAAGGCACGACAACGCACGGCTAGGCAATGCACGGCAAGGCAAGGAAAGGGTAACGCAAGGGAAGGCACGGTCAGACGAGGCAAGGCTAAGGCACGACAACGCAAGGCTAGGCAATGCACGGAAGGCAAGCAAAGAGTAACGGAAGGCAAGGAAGACAAGGGAAAGCAAGGCAAAGCAAGGGTAACAGAAGGAACGGCTCGGCAAGGGGAAACAAGGCTAAGGGACGGCAACGCACGGCTAGGCAATGCACGGCCAGCCAAGGAAAGGGTAACGCAAGGCAAGGCACGGTCAGGCAAGGCAAGGCTAATGCACGACAACACAAGGCAAGGCAGTGCACGGTAAGGCAAGGAAAGAGAAACGGAAGGAAAGGAAGGCAAGGCAAATCCAGGCAAGGCAAGTGTAACAAAAGGCACGGCACGGCAAGGGGAAACAAGGCTAAGTCACGACAACGCACGGCTAGGCATTGCACGGCAAGGCAAGGAAAGGCTGACGCAAGGCAAGGCACGGTCAGGCGAGGCAAGGCTAAGGCACGACAACGCAAGGCTAGGCAATGCACGGAAGGCAAGCAAAGAGTAACGTAAGGCAAGGAAGGCAAGGGAAAGCAAGGCAAGGCAAGGGTAACGGAAGGAACGGCACGGCAAGGGGAAACAAGGCTAAGGCACGACAACGCACGGCTAGGCAATGCACGGCAAGGCAAGGAAAGGGTAACGCAAGTGAAGGCACGGTCAGACGAGGCAAGGCTAAGGCACGACAACGCAAGGCTAGGCAATGCACGGAAGGCAAGCAAAGAGTAACGGAAGGCAAGGAAGGCAAGGGAAAGCAAGGCAAGGCAAGGGTAACTGAAAGAACGGCTCGGCAAGGGGAAACAAGGCTAAGGGACGGCAACGCACGGCTAGGCAATGCACGGCCAGCCAAGGAAAGGGTAACGCAAGGCAAGGCACGGTCAGGCAAGGCAAGGCTAATGCACGACAACGCAAGGCTAGGCAGTGCACGGTAAGGCAAGGAAAGTGTAACGGAAGGAAAGGAAGGCAAGGCAAATCCAGGCAAGGCAAGTGTAACAAAAGGCACGGCACAGCAAGGGGAAACAAGGCTAAGGCACGACAACGCACGGCTAGGCAATGCACGGCAAGGCAAGGAAAGGCTAACGCAAGGCAAGGCACGGTGAGGCAAGGCAAGGCTAATGCACGACAACGCACTGCTAGGCAATGCACGGCAAGGCAAGGAAAGGGTAACGCAAGGCAAGGCACGGTCAGGCGAGGCAAGGCTAAGGAACGACAACGCAAGGCTAGACAATGCACGGAAGGCAAGCAAAGAGTAACGGAAGGCAAGGAATGCAAGGCAAAGCAAGGCAACGCAAGCAAGGCTATGGCAAGGTGAAAAAAGTCTAAAGCACGACAACGCAAGTCTACGCAATGCACGGAAGGCAAGCAAAGAGTAACGGAAGGCAAGTAAGGCCAGGGAAAGCAAGGCAAGGCAAGGGTAACTGAAGGAAAGGCACGGCAAGGGGAAACAAGGCTAAGGCAATACAACGCACGGCTAGGCAATGCACAGCAAGGCAAGGAAAGGGTAACGCAAGGCAAGGCACGGTGAGGCAAGGCAAGGCTAATGCACGACAACGCACGGCTAGGCAATGCACGACAAGGCAAGGAAAGGGTAACGCAAGGGAAGGCACGGTCAGACGAGGCAAGGCTAAGGCACGACAACGCAAGGCTAGGCAATGCACGGAAGGCAAGCAAAGAGGAACGGAAGGCAAGGAAGCCAAGGGAAAGCAAGGCAAGGCAAGGGTAACGGAAGGAAACGCACCGCAAGCGGAAACAAGGCTAATGCACGACAACGCACGGCTAGGCAATGCACGGCAAGGCAAGGAAAGGGTAACGCAAGGCAAGGCACGGTCAGGCGAGGCAAGGCTAAGGCACGACAACGCAAGGCTAGGCAATGCACGGAATGCAAGCAAAGAGTAACGGAAGGCAAGGAAGGCAAGGGAAAGCAAGGCAAGGCAAGTGTAACAAAAGGCACGGCACGGCAAGGGGAAACAAATCTAAGGCACGACAACGCACGGCTAGGCAATTCACGGCAAGGCAAGGAAAGGCTAACGCAAGGCAAGGCACGGTCAGGAGAGGAAAGGCTAAGGCACGACAACGCAAGGCTAGGCAATGCACGGAAGGCAAGCAAAGAGTAACGGAAGGCAAGGAAGGCAAGGGAAAGCAAGGCAAGGCAAGGGTAACGGAAGGAACGGCACGGCAAGGGGAAACAAGGCTAAGGCACGACAACGCAGGACTAGGCAATGCACGGCAAGGCAAGGAAAGGGTAACGCAAGGCAAGGCACTGTCAGGCGAGGGAAGGCTAATGCACGACAACGCAAGGCTAGGCAGTGCACGGCTAGGCAGGGAAAGAGTAACGGAAGGAAAGGAAGGCAAGGCAAAGCAAGGCAAGGCAAGTGTAACAAAAGGCACGGCACGGCAAGGGGAAACAAGGCGAAGGGACGGCAACGCACGGCTAGGCAATGCACGGCCAGGCAAGGAAAGGGTAACGCAAGGCAAGGCACGGTGAGGCAAGGCAAGGCTAATGCACGACAATACAAGGCTAGGCAATGCACGGAAGGCAAGCAAAGAGTAACGGAAGGCAAGGAATGCAAGGCAAAGCAAGGCAACGCAAGCAAGGATATGGCAAGGTGAAAAAGGCTAAGGCACGACAACGCAAGGCTAGACAATGCACGGAATGCAAGCAAAGAGTAACGGAAGGCAAGGAATGCAAGGCAAAGCAAGGCAACGCAAGCAAGGCTATGGCAAGGTGAAAAAAGGCTAAAGCACGACAACGCAAGGCTACGCAATGCACGGAAGGCAAGCAAAGAGTAACGGAAGGCAAGGAAGGCCAGGGAAAGCAAGGCAAGGCAAGGGTAACGAAAGGAAAGGCACGGCAAGGGGAAACAAGGCTAAGGCACGACAACGCACGGCTAGGCAATGAACGGCAAGGCAAGGAATGGGTAACGTAAGGCAAGGCACGGTAAGGCAAGGCAAGGCTAATGCACGACAACGCAGGGCTAGGCAATGCACGGCAAGGCAAGGAAAGGGTAACGCAAGGGAAGGCACGGTCAGACGAGGCAAGGCTAAGGCACGACAACGCAAGTCTAGGCAATGCACGGAAGGCAAGCAAAGAGTAACGGATGGCAAGGAAGGCAAGGGAAAGCAAGGCAAGGCAAGGGTAACGGAAGGAAACGCACGGCAAGGGGAAACAAGGCTAAGGCACGACAACGTACGGCTAGGCAATGCACGGCAAGGCAAGGAAAGGGTAACGCAAGGCAAGGCACGGTGAGGCAAGGCAAGGCTAATGCACGACAACGCACGGCTAGGCAATGCACGACAAGGCAAGGAAAGGGTAACGCAAGGGAAGGCACGGTCAGACGAGGCAAGGCTAAGGCACGACAACGCAAGGCTAGGCAATGCACGGAAGGCAAGCAAAGAGTAACGGAAGGCAAGGAAGGCAAGGGAAAGCAAGGCAAGGCAAGGGTAACAGAAGGAACGGCTCGGCAAGGGGAAACAAGGCTAAGGGACGGCAACGCACGGCTAGGCAATGCACAGCAAGGCAAGGAAAGGGTAACGCAAGGCAAGGCACGGTGAGGCAAGGCAAGGCTAATGCACGACAACGCAGGGATAGGCAATGCACGGCAAGGCAAGGAAAGGGTAACGCAAGGGAAGGCACGGTCAGACGAGGCATGGCTAAGGCACGACAACGCAAGGCTAGGCAATGCCCGGAAGGCAAGCAAAGAGTAACGGAAGGCAAGGAAGGCAAGGGAAAGCAAGGCAAGGCAAGGGTAACGGAAGGAAACGCACGGCAAGGGGAAACAAGGCTAAGGCACGACAACGCACGGCTAGGCAATGCACGGCAAGGGAAGGAAAGGGTAACGCAAGGCAAGGCACGGTGAGGCAAGGCAAGGCTAATGCACGACAACGCACGGCTAGGCAATGCACGGCAAGGCAAGGAAAGGGTAACGCAAGGGAAGGCACGGTCAGACGAGGCAAGGCTAAGGCACGACAACGCAAGGCTCGGCAATGCACGGAAGGCAAGCAAAGAGGAACGGAAGGCAAGGAAGGCAAGGGAAAGCAAGGCAAGGCAAGGGTAACGGAAGGAAACGCACGGCAAGCGGAAACAAGGCTAATGCACGACAACGCACGGCTAGGCAATGCACGGCAAGGCAAGGAAAGGGTAACGCAAGGCAAGGCACGGTCAGGCGAGGCAAGGCTAAGGCACGACAACGCAAGGCTAGGCAATGCACGGAATGCAAGCAAAGAGTAACGGAAGGCAAGGAAGGCAAGGGAAAGCAAGGCAAGGCAAGGGTAACAGAAGGAACGGCTCGGCAAGGGGAAACAAGGCTAAGGGACGGCAACGCAAGGCTAGGCAATGCACGGCCAGCCAAGGAAAGGGTAACGCAAGGGAAGGCACGGTCAGACGAGGCAAGGCTAAGGCAAGACAACGTAAGGCTAGGCAATGCACGGAAGGCAAGCAAAGAGTAACGGAAGGCAAGGAAGGTAAGGGAAAGCAAGCACGGCAAGGGTAACGGAAGGAAACGAACGGCAAGGGGAATCAAGGCTAAGGCACGACAACGCACGGCTAGGCAATGCACGGCAAGGCAAGCAAAGAGTAACGGAAGGCAAGGAAGGCAAGGGAAAGCAAGGGAAGGCAAGGGTAACAGAAGGAACGGCTCGGCAAGGGCACACAAGGCTAAGGCACGGCAACGCACGGCTAGGCAATGCACGGCCAGCCAAGGAAAGGGTAACGCAAGGCAAGGCACGGTCAGGCAAGGCAAGGCTAATGCACGACAACGCAAGGCTAGGCAGTGCACGGTAAGGCAAGGAAAGAGTAACGGAAGGAAAGGAAGGCAAGGCAAATCCAGGCAAGGCAAGTGTAACAAAAGGCAAGGCACAGCAAGGGGAAACAAGGCTAAGGCACGACAACGCACGGCTAGGCAATGCACGGCAAGGCAAGGAAAGGCTAACGCAAGGCAAGGCACGGTGAGGCAAGGCAAGTCTAATGCACGACAACGCACGGCTAGGCAATGCACGGCAAGGCAAGGAAAGGGTAACGCAAGGGAAGGCACGGTCAGACGAGGCAAGGCTAAGGCACGACAACGCAAGGCTAGGCAATGCACGGAAGGCAAGCAAAGAGTAACGGAAGGCAAGGAAGACAAGGGAAAGCAAGGCAAAGCAAGGGTAACAGAAGGAACGGCTCGGCAAGGGGAAACAAGGCTAAGGGACGGCAACGCACGGCTAGGCAATGCACGGCCAGCCAAGGAAAGGGTAACGCAAGGCAAGGCACGGTCAGGCAAGGCAAGGCTAATGCACGACAACACAAGGCAAGGCAGTGCACGGTAAGGCAAGGAAAGAGAAACGGAAGGAAAGGAAGGCAAGGCAAATCCAGGCAAGGCAAGTGTAACAAAAGGCACGGCACGGCAAGGGGAAACAAGGCTAAGTCACGACAACGCACGGCTAGGCATTGCACGGCAAGGCAAGGAAAGGCTGACGCAAGGCAAGGCACGGTCAGGCGAGGCAAGGCTAAGGCACGACAACGCAAGGCTAGGCAATGCACGGAAGGCAAGCAAAGAGTAACGTATGGCAAGGAAGGCAAGGGAAAGCAAGGCAAGGCAAGGGTAACGGAAGGAACGGCACGGCAAGGGGAAACAAGGCTAAGGCACGACAGCGCACGGCAGGCAATGCACGGCAAGGCAAGGAAAGGGTAACGCAAGTGAAGGCACGGTCAGACGAGGCAAGGCTAAGGCACGACAACGCAAGGCTAGGCAATGCACGGAAGGCAAGCAAAGAGTAACGGAAGGCAAGGAAGGCAAGGGAAAGCAAGGCAAGGCAAGGGTAACAGAAAGAACGGCTCGGCAAGGGGAAACAAGGCTAAGGGACGGCAACGCACGGCTAGGCAATGCACGGCCAGCCAAGGAAAGGGTAACGCAAGGCAAGGCACGGTCAGGCAAGGCAAGGCTAATGCACGACAACGCAAGGCTAGGCAGTGCACGGTAAGGCAAGGAAAGTGTAACGGAAGGAAAGGAAGGCAAGGCAAATCCAGGCAAGGCAAGTGTAACAAAAGGCACGGCACAGCAAGGGGAAACAAGGCTAAGGCACGACAACGCACGGCTAGGCAATGCACGGCAAGGCAAGGAAAGGCTAACGCAAGGCAAGGCACGGTGAGGCAAGGCAAGGCTAATGCACGACAACGCACTGCTAGGCAATGCACGGCAAGGCAAGGAAAGGGTAACGCAAGGCAAGGCACGGTCAGGCGAGGCAAGGCTAAGGAACGACAACGCAAGGCTAGACAATGCACGGAAGGCAAGCAAAGAGTAACGGAAGGCAAGGAATGCAAGGCAAAGCAAGGCAACGCAAGCAAGGCTATGGCAAGGTGAAAAAAGTCTAAAGCACGACAACGCAAGTCTACGCAATGCACGGAAGGCAAGCAAAGAGTAACGGAAGGCAAGTAAGGCCAGGGAAAGCAAGGCAAGGCAAGGGTAACTGAAGGAAAGGCACGGCAAGGGGAAACAAGGCTAAGGCAATACAACGCACGGCTAGGCAATGCACAGCAAGGCAAGGAAAGGGTAACGCAAGGCAAGGCACGGTGAGGCAAGGCAAGGCTAATGCACGACAACGCACGGCTAGGCAATGCACGACAAGGCAAGGAAAGGGTAACGCAAGGGAAGGCACGGTCAGACGAGGCAAGGCTAAGGCACGACAACGCAAGGCTAGGCAATGCACGGAAGGCAAGCAAAGAGGAACGGAAGGCAAGGAAGCCAAGGGAAAGCAAGGCAAGGCAAGGGTAACGGAAGGAAACGCACCGCAAGCGGAAACAAGGCTAATGCACGACAACGCACGTCTAGGCAAGGCACGGCAAGGCAAGGAAAGGGTAATGCAAGGCAAGGCACGGTCAGGCGAGGGAAGGCTACGGCACGACAACGTAAGGCTAGGCAATGCACGGAATGCAAGCAAAGAGTAACGGAAGGCAAGGAAGGCAAGGGAAAGCAAGGCAAGGCAAGTGTAACAAAAGGCACGGCACGGCAAGGGGAAACAAATCTAAGGCACGACAACGCACGGCTAGGCAATTCACGGCAAGGCAAGGAAAGGCTAACGCAAGGCAAGGCACGGTCAGGAGAGGAAAGGCTAAGGCACGACAACGCAAGGCTAGGCAATGCACGGAAGGCAATCAAAGAGTAACGGAAGGCAAGGAAGGCAAGGGAAAGCAAGGCAAGGCAAGGGTAACGGAAGGAACGGTACGGCAAGGGGAAACAAGGCTAAGGCACGACAACGCAGGACTAGGCAATGCACGGCAAGGCAAGGAAAGGGTAACGCAAGGCAAGGCACTGTCAGGCGAGGGAAGGCTAATGCACGACAACGCAAGGCTAGGCAGTGCACGGCTAGGCAGGGAAAGAGTAACGGAAGGAAAGGAAGGCAAGGCAAAGCAAGGCAAGGCAAGTGTAACAAAAGGCACGGCACGGCAAGGGGAAACAAGGCGAAGGGACGGCAACGCACGGCTAGGCAATGCACGGCCAGGCAAGGAAAGGGTAACGCAAGGCAAGGCACGGTGAGGCAAGGCAAGGCTAATGCACGACAATACAAGGCTAGGCAATGCACGGAAGGCAAGCAAAGAGTAACGGAAGGCAAGGAATGCAAGGCAAAGCAAGGCAACGCAAGCAAGGCTATGGCAAGGTGAAAAAGGCTAAGGCACGACAACGCAAGGCTAGACAATGCACGGAATGCAAGCAAAGAGTAACGGAAGGCAAGGAATGCAAGGCAAAGCAAGGCAACGCAAGCAAGGCTATGGCAAGGTGAAAAAAGGCTAAAGCACGACAACGCAAGGCTACGCAATGCACGGAAGGCAAGCAAAGAGTAACGGAAGGCAAGGAAGGCCAGGGAAAGCAAGGCAAGGCAAGGGTAACGAAAGGAAAGGCACGGCAAGGGGAAACAAGGCTAAGGCACGACAACGCACGGCTAGGCAATGAACGGCAAGGCAAGGAATGGGTAACGTAAGGCAAGGCACGGTAAGGCAAGGCAAGGCTAATGCACGACAACGCAGGGCTAGGCAATGCACGGCAAGGCAAGGAAAGGGTAACGCAAGGGAAGGCACGGTCAGACGAGGCAAGGCTAAGGCACGACAACGCAAGTCTAGGCAATGCACGGAAGGCAAGCAAAGAGTAACGGATGGCAAGGAAGGCAAGGGAAAGCAAGGCAAGGCAAGGGTAACGGAAGGAAACGCACGGCAAGGGGAAACAAGGCTAAGGCACGACAACGTACGGCTAGGCAATGCACGGCAAGGCAAGGAAAGGGTAACGCAAGGCAAGGCACGGTGAGGCAAGGCAAGGCTAATGCACGACAACGCACGGCTAGGCAATGCACGACAAGGCAAGGAAAGGGTAACGCAAGGGAAGGCACGGTCAGACGAGGCAAGGCTAAGGCACGACAACGCAAGGCTAGGCAATGCACGGAAGGCAAGCAAAGAGTAACGGAAGGCAAGGAAGGCAAGGGAAAGCAAGGCAAGGCAAGGGTAACAGAAGGAACGGCTCGGCAAGGGGAAACAAGGCTAAGGGACGGCAACGCACGGCTAGGCAATGCACGGCCAGCCAAGGAAAGGGTAACGCAAGGCAAGGCACGGTCAGGCAAGGCAAGGCTAATGCACGACAACGCAAGGCTAGGCAGTGCACGGTAATGCAAGGAAAGAGTAACGGAAGGAAAGGAAGGCAAGGCAAATCCAGGCAAGGCAAGTGTAACAAAAGGCACGGCACGGCAAGGGGAAACAAATCTAAGGCACGACAACGCACGGCTAGGCAATTCACGGCAAGGCAAGGAAAGGGTAACGCAAGGCAAGGCACGGACAACGCAAGGCTAGGCAATGCACGGAAGGCAAGCAAAGAGTAACGGAAGGCAAGGAAGGCAAGGGAAAGCAAGGCAAGGCAAGGGTAACGGAAGGAACGGCACGGCAAGGGGAAACAAGGCTAAGGCACGACAACGCAGGACTAGGCAATGCACGGCAAGGCAAGGAAAGGGTAACGCAAGGCAAGGCACTGTCAGGCGAGGGAAGGCTAATGCACGACAACGCAAGGCTAGGCAGTGCACGGCTAGGCAGGGAAAGAGTAACGGAAGGAAAGGAAGGCAAGGCAAAGCAAGGCAAGGCAAGTGTAACAAAAGGCACGGCACGGCAAGGGGAAACAAGGCGAAGGGACGGCAACGCACGGCTAGGCAATGCACGGCAAGGCAAGGAAAGGGTAACGCAAGGCAAGGCACGGTGAGGCAAGGCAAGGCTAATGCACGACAACGCACGGCTAGGCAATGCACGGCAAGGCAAGGAAAGGCTAACGCAAGGCAAGGCACGGTCAGGCGAGGCAAGGCTAAGGCACGACAACGCAAGGCTAGGCAATGCACGGAAGGCAAGCAAAGAGTAACGGAACGCAAGGAAGTCCAGGGAAAGCAAGGCAAGGCAAGGGCAACGGAAGGAAAGGCACGGCAAGGGGAAACAAGGCTAAGGCACGACAACGCACGGCTAGGCAATGCACGGCAAGGCAAGGAAAGGGTAACGCAAGGCAAGGCACGGTGAGGCAAGGCAAGGGTAACGCAAGGGAAGGCACGGTCAGGCGAGGCAAGGCTAAGGCACGACAACGCAAGGCTAGACAATGCACGGAAGGCAACCAAAGAGTAACGGAAGGCAAGGAATGCAAGGCAAAGCAAGGCAACACAAGCAAGGCTATGGCAAGGTGAAAAAAGTCTAAAGCACGACAACGCAAATCTACGCAATGCACGGAAGGCAAGCAAAGAGTAACGGAAGGCAAGTAAGGCCAGGGAAAGCAAGGCAAGGCAAGGGTAACGGAAGGAAAGGCACGGCAAGGGGAAACAAGGCTAAGGCAATACAACGCACGGCTAGGCAATGCACAGCAAGGCAAGGAAAGGGTAACGCAAGGCAAGGCACGGTGAGGCAAGGCAAGGCTAATGCACGACAACGCAGGGATAGGCAATGCACGGCAAGGCAAGGAAAGGGTAACGCAAGGGAAGGCACGGTCAGACGAGGCAAGGCTAAGGCACGACAACGCAAGGCTAGGCAATGCACGGAATGCAAGCAAAGAGTAACGGAAGGCAAGGAAGGCAAGGGAAAGCAAGGCAAGGCAAGGGTAACAGAAGGAACGGCTCGGCAAGGGGAAACAAGGCTAAGGGACGGCAACGCAAGGCTAGGCAATGCACGGCCAGCCAAGGAAAGGGTAACGCAAGGGAAGGCACGGTCAGACGAGGCAAGGCTAAGGCAAGACAACGTAAGGCTAGGCAATGCACGGAAGGCAAGCAAAGAGTAACGGAAGGCAAGGAAGGCAAGGGAAAGCAAGCACGGCAAGGGTAACGGAAGGAAACGAACGGCAAGGGGAATCAAGGCTAAGGCACGACAACGCACGGCTAGGCAATGCACGGCAAGGCAAGCAAAGAGTAACGGAAGGCAAGGAAGGCAAGGGAAAGCAAGGGAAGGCAAGGGTAACAGAAGGAACGGCTCGGCAAGGGGAAACAAGGCTAAGGCACGACAACGCACGGCTAGGCAATGCACGGCAAGGCAAGGAAAGGCTAACGCAAGGCAAGGCACGGTGAGGCAAGGCAAGTCTAATGCACGACAACGCACGGCTAGGCAATGCACGGCAAGGCAAGGAAAGGCTAACGCAAGGCAAGGCACGGTCAGGCGAGGCAAGGCTAAGGCACGACAACGCACGGCTAGGCAATGCACGGCAAGGCAAGGAAAGGGTAACGCAAGGGAAGGCACGGTCAGACGAGGCAAGGCTAAGGCACGACAACGCAAGGCTAGGCAATGCACGGAAGGCAAGCAAAGAGTAACGGAATGCAAGGAAGACAAGGGAAAGCAAGGCAAAGCAAGGGTAACAGAAGGAACGGCTCGGCAAGGGGAAACAAGGCTAAGGGACGGCAACGCACGGCTAGGCAATGCACGGCCAGCCAAGGAAAGGGTAACGCAAGGCAAGGCACGGTCAGGCAAGGCAAGGCTAATGCACGACAACACAAGGCAAGGCAGTGCACGGTAAGGCAAGGAAAGAGAAACGGAAGGAAAGGAAGGCAAGGCAAATCCAGGCAAGGCAAGTGTAACAAAAGGCACGGCACGGCAAGGGGAAACAAGGCTAAGTCACGACAACGCACGGCTAGGCATTGCACGGCAAGGCAAGGAAAGGCTGACGCAAGGCAAGGCACGGTCAGGCGAGGCAAGGCTAAGGCACGACAACGCAAGGCTAGGCAATGCACGGAAGGCAAGCAAAGAGTAACGTATGGCAAGGAAGGCAAGGGAAAGCAAGGCAAGGCAAGGGTAACGGAAGGAACGGCACGGCAAGGGGAAACAAGGCTAAGGCACGACAGCGCACGGCTAGGCAATGCACGGCAAGGAAAGGAAAGGGTAACGCAAGGCAAGGAACTGTCAGGCGAGGCAAGGCTAAGGCACGACAACGCAAGGCTAGGCAATGCACACAAGGTAATCAAAGAGAAACGTAAGGCAAGGAAAGCAAGGGAAAGCAAGGCAAGGTAAGGGTAAGGGAAGGAACGGCACGGCAAGGGGAAACCAGGCTAAGGCACGACAACGCACGGCTAGGCAATGCACGGCAAGGCAAGGAAAGGGTAACGCAAGTGAAGGCACGGTCAGACGAGGCAAGGCTAAGGCACGACAACGCAAGGCTAGGCAATGCACGGAAGGCAAGCAAAGAGTAACGGAAGGCAAGGAAGGCAAGGGAAAGCAAGGCAAGGCAAGGGTAACAGAAAGAACGGCTCGGCAAGGGGAAACAAGGCTAAGGGACGGCAACGCACGGCTAGGCAATGCACGGCTAGCCAAGGAAAGGGTAACGCAAGGCAAGGCACGGTCAGGCAAGGCAAGGCTAATGCACGACAACGCAAGGCTAGGCAGTGCACGGTAAGGCAAGGAAAGTGTAACGGAAGGAAAGGAAGGCAAGGCAAATCCAGGCAAGGCAAGTGTAACAAAAGGCACGGCACAGCAAGGGGAAACAAGGCTAAGGCACGACAACGCACGGCAAGGCAAGGAAAGGCTAACGCAAGGCAAGGCACGGTGAGGCAAGGCAAGGCTAATGCACGACAACGCACGGCTAGGCAATGCACGACAAGGCAAGCAAAGAGGAACGGAAGGCAAGGAAGCCAAGGGAAAGCAAGGCAAGGCAAGGGTAACGGAAGGAAACGCACCGCAAGCGGAAACAAGGCTAATGCACGACAACGCACGGCTAGGCAATGCACGGCAAGGCAAGGAAAGGGTAACGCAAGGCAAGGCACGGTCAGGCGAGGCAAGGCTAAGGCACGACAACGCAAGGCTAGGCAATGCACGGAATGCAAGCAACGAGTAACGGAAGGCAAGGAAGGCAAGGGAAAGCAAGGCAAGGCAAGTGTAACAAAAGGCACGGCACGGCAAGGGGAAACAAATCTAAGGCACGACAACGCACGGCTAGGCAATTCACGGCAAGGCAAGGAAAGGCTAACGCAAGGCAAGGCACGGTCAGGAGAGGAAAGGCTAAGGCACGACAACGCAAGGCTAGGCAATGCACGGAAGGCAAGCAAAGAGTAACGGAAGGCAAGGAAGGCAAGGGAAAGCAAGGCAAGGCAAGGGTAATGGAAGGAACGGTACGGAAAGGGGAAACAAGGCTAAGGCACGACAACGCAGGGCTAGGCAATGCACGGCAAGGCAAGGAAAGGGTAACGCAAGGCAAGGCACTGTCAGGCGAGGGAAGGCTAATGCACGACAACGCAAGGCTAGGCAGTGCACGGCTAGGCAGGGAAAGAGTAACGGAAGGAAAGGAAGGCAAGGCAAAGCAAGGCAAGGCAAGTGTAACAAAAGGCACGGCACGGCAAGGGGAAACAAGGCGAAGGCACGGCAACGCACGGCTAGGCAATGCACGGCCAGGCAAGGAAAGGGTAACGCAAGGCAAGGCACGGTGAGGCAAGGCAAGGCTAATGCACGACAATACAAGGCTAGGCAATGCACGGAAGGCAAGCAAAGAGTAACGGAAGGCAAGGAATGCAAGGCAAAGCAAGGCAACGCAAGCAAGGCTATGGCAAGGTGAAAAAGGCTAAGGCACGACAACGCAAGGCTAGACAATGCACGGAATGCAAGCAAAGAGTAACGGAAGGCAAGGAATGCAAGGCAAAGCAAGGCAACGCAAGCAAGGCTATGGCAAGGTGAAAAAAGGCTAAAGCACGACAACGCAAGGCTACGCAATGCACGGAAGGCAAGCAAAGAGTAACGGAAGGCAAGGAAGGCCAGGGAAAGCAAGGCAAGGCAAGGGTAACGAAAGGAAAGGCACGGCAAGGGGAAACAAGGCTAAGGCACGACAACGCACGGCTAGGCAATGAACGGCAAGGCAAGGAATGGGTAACGTAAGGCAAGGCACGGTAAGGCAAGGCAAGGCTAATGCACGACAACGCAGGGCTAGGCAATGCACGGCAAGGCAAGGAAAGGGTAACGCAAGGGAAGGCACGGTCAGACGAGGCAAGGCTAAGGCACGACAACGCAAGTCTAGGCAATGCACGGAAGGCAAGCAAAGAGTAACGGATGGCAAGGAAGGCAAGGGAAAGCAAGGCAAGGCAAGGGTAACGGAAGGAAACGCACGGCAAGGGGAAACAAGGCTAAGGCACGACAACGTACGGCTAGGCAATGCACGGCAAGGCAAGGAAAGGGTAACGCAAGGCAAGGCACGGTGAGGCAAGGCAAGGCTAATGCACGACAACGCACGGCTAGGCAATGCACGACAAGGCAAGGAAAGGGTAACGCAAGGGAAGGCACGGTCAGACGAGGCAAGGCTAAGGCACGACAACGCAAGGCTAGGCAATGCACGGAAGGCAAGCAAAGAGTAACGGAAGGCAAGGAAGGCAAGGGAAAGCAAGGCAAGGCAAGGGTAACAGAAGGAACGGCTCGGCAAGGGGAAACAAGGCTAAGGGACGGCAACGCACGGCTAGGCAATGCACGGCCAGCCAAGGAAAGGGTAACGCAAGGCAAGGCACGGTCAGGCAAGGCAAGGCTAATGCACGACAACGCAAGGCTAGGCAGTGCACGGTAATGCAAGGAAAGAGTAACGGAAGGAAAGGAAGGCAAGGCAAATCCAGGCAAGGCAAGTGTAACAAAAGGCACGGCACGGCAAGGGGAAACAAATCTAAGGCACGACAACGCACGGCTAGGCAATTCACGGCAAGGCAAGGAAAGGCTAACGCAAGGCAAGGCACGGTCAGGAGAGGAAAGGCTAAGGCACGACAACGCAAGGCTAGGCAATGCACGGAAGGCAAGCAAAGAGTAACGGAAGGCAAGGAAGGCAAGGGAAAGCAAGGCAAGGCAAGGGTAACGGAAGGAACGGCACGGCAAGGGGAAACAAGGCTAAGGCACGACAACGCAGGACTAGGCAATGCACGGCAAGGCAAGGAAAGGGTAACGCAAGGCAAGGCACGGTCAGGCGAGGCAAGGCTAATGCACGACAACGCAAGGCTAGGCAGTGCACGGCTAGGCAGGGAAAGAGTAACGGAAGGAAAGGAAGGCAAGGCAAAGCAAGGCAAGGCAAGTGTAACAAAAGGCACGGCACGGCAAGGGGAAACAAGGCGAAGGGACGGCAACGCACGGCTAGGCAATGCACGGCCAGGCAAGGAAAGGGTAACGCAAGGCAAGGCACGGTGAGGCAAGGCAAGGCTAATGCACGACAATACAAGGCTAGGCAATGCACGGAAGGCAAGCAAAGAGGAACGGAAGGCAAGGAAGGCAAGGGAAAGCAAGGCAAGGCAAGGGTAACGGAAGGAAACGCACGGCAACGGAAACAAGGCTAAGGCACGACAACGCACGGCTAGGCAATGCACGGCAAGGCAAGGAAAGGGTAACGCAAGGCAAGGCACGGTCAGGCGAGGCAAGGCTAAGGCACGACAACGCAAGGCTAGGCAATGCACGGAATGCAAGCAAAGAGTAACGGAAGGCAAGGAAGGCAAGGGAAAGCAAGGCAAGGCAAGGGTAACAGAAGGAACGGCTCGGCAAGGGGAAACAAGGCTAAGGGACGGCAACGCAAGGCTAGGCAATGCACGGCCAGCCAAGGAAAGGGTAACGCAAGGCAAGGCACGGTCAGGCAAGGGAGGGCTAATGCACGACAACGCAAGGCTAGGCAGTGCACGGTAATGCAAGGAAAGAGTAACGGAAGGAAAGGAAGGCAAGGCAAATCCAGGCAAGGCAAGTGTAACAAAAGGCACGGCACGGCAAGGGGAAACAAATCTAAGGCACGACAACGCACGGCTAGGCAATGCACGGCAAGGCAAGGAAAGGCTAACGCAAGGCAAGGCACGGTGAGGCAAGGCATGGCTAATGCACGACAACGCACGGCTAGGCAATGCACGGCAAGGCAAGGAAAGGCTAACGCAAGGCAAGGCACGGTCAGGCGAGGCAAGGCTAAGGCCCGACAACGCAAGGCTAGGCAATGCACGGAAGGCAAGCAAAGAGTAACGGAAGGCAAGGAAGGCAAGGGAAAGCAAGGCAAGGCAAGGGTAACGGAAGGAAACGCACGGCAAGGGGAAACAAGGCTAAGGCACGACAACGCACGGCTAGGCAATGAACGGCAAGGCAAGGAAAGGGTAAACCAAGGCAAGGCACGGTGAGGCAAGGCAAGGCTAATGCACGACAACGCAGGGCTAGGCAATACACGGCAAGGCAAGGAAAGGGTAACGCAAGGGAAGGCACGGTCAGACGAGGCAAGGCTATGGCAAGACAACGTAAGGCTAGGCAATGCACGGAAGGCAAGCAAAGAATAACGGAAGGCAAGGAAGGCAAGGGAAAGCAAGCACGGCAAGGGTAACGGAAGGAAACGAACGGCAAGGGGAATCAAGGCTAAGGCACGACAACGCACGGCTAGGCAATGCACGGCAAGGCAAGCAAAGAGTAACGGAAGGCAAGGAAGGCAAGGGAAAGCAAGGGAAGGCAAGGGTAACAGAAGGAACGGCTCGGCAAGGGCACACAAGGCTAAGGCACGGCAAAGCACGGCTAGGCAATGCACGGCCAGCCAAGGAAAGGGTAACGCAAGGCAAGGCACGGTCAGGCAAGGCAAGGCTAATGCACGACAACGCAAGGCTAGGCAGTGCACGGAAAGGCAAGGAAAGAATAACGGAAGGAAAGGAAGGCAAGGCAAATCCAGGCAAGGCAAGTGTAACAAAAGGCACGGCACGGCAAGGGGAAACAAGGCTAAGGCACGACAACGCACGGTTAGGCAATGCACGGCAAGGCAAGGAAAGGGTAACGCAAGGCAAGGCACGGTCAGGCGAGGCAAGGCTAAGGAACGACAACGCAAGGCTAGACAATGCACGGAAGGCAAGCAAAGAGTAACGGAAGGCAAGGAATGCAAGGCAAAGCAAGGCAACGCAAGCAAGGCTATGGCAAAGTGAAAAAAGTCTAAAGCACGACAACGCAAGCCTACGCAATGCACGGAAGGCAAGCAAAGAGTAACGGAAGGCAAGTAAGGCCAGGGAAAGCAAGGCAAGGCAAGGGCAATGGAAGGAAAGGCACGGCAAGGGGAAACAAGGCTAAGGCACGACAACGCACGGCTAGGCAATGCACGGCAAGGCAAGGAAAGGGTAACGCAAGGCAAGGCACGGTGAGGCAAGCAAGGCTAATGCACGACAACGCACGGCTAGGCAATGCACGGCAAGGCAAGGAAAGGGTAACGCAAGGGAAGGCACGGTCAGACGAGGCAAGGCTAAGGCACGACAACACAAGGCTAGGCAATGCATGGAAGGCAAGCAAAGAGGAACGGAAGGCAAGGAAGGCAAGGGAAAGCAAGGCAAGGCAAGGGTAACGGAAGGAAACGCACGGCAAGCGGAAACAAGTCTAATGCACGACAACGCACGGCTAGGCAATGCACGGCAAGGCAAGGAAAGGGTAACGCAAGGCAAGGCACGGTCAGGCGAGGCAAGCCTAAGGCACGACAACGCAAGGCTAGGCAATGCACGGAAGGCAAGCAAAGAGTAACGGAAGGCAAGGAAGGCAAGGGAAAGCACGGCAAGGCAAGGGTAACAGAAGGAACGGCTCGGCAAGGGGAAACAAGTCTAAGGGACGGCAACGCACGGCTAGGCAATGCACGGCCAGCCAAGGAAAGGTTAACGCAAGGCATGGCACGGTCAGGCAAGGCAAGGCTAATGCACGACAACGCAAGGCTAGGCAGTGCATGGTAAGGCAAGGAAAGAGAAACGGAAGGAAAGGAAGGCAAGGCAAATCCAGGCAACGCAAGTGTAACAAAAGGCACGGCAAGGCAAGGGGAAACAAGGCTAAGGCACGACAACGCACGGCTAGGCAATGCACGGCAAGGCAAGGAAAGGGTAACGCAAGGCAAGGCACGGTGAGGCAAGGCAAGTCTAATGCACGACAACGCACGGCTAGGCAATGCACGGCAAGGCAAGGAAAGGGTAACGCAAGGCAAGGCACGGTCAGGCGAGGCAAGGCTAAGGCACGACAACGCACGGCTATGCAATGCACGGCAAGGCAAGGAAAGGGTAACGCAAGGGAAGGCACGGTCAGACGAGGCAAGGCTAAGGCACGACAACGCAAGGCTAGGCAATGCACGGAAGGCAAGCAAAGAGTAACGGAAGGCAAGGAAGACAAGGGAAAGCAAGGCAAGGCAAGGGTAACAGAAGGAACGGCTCGGCAAGGGGAAACAAGGCTAAGGGACGGCAACGCACGGCTAGGCAATGCACGGCCAGCCAAGGAAAGGGTAACGCAAGGCAAGGCACGGTCAGGCAAGGCAAGGCTAATGCACGACAACACAAGGCAAGGCAGTGCACGGTAAGGCAAGGAAAGAGAAACGGAAGGAAAGGAAGGCAAGGCAAATCCAGGCAAGGCAAGTGTAACAAAAGGCACGGCACGGCAAGGGGAAACAAGGCTAAGTCACGACAACGCACGGCTAGGCATTGCACGGCAAGGCAAGGAAAGGCTAACGCAAGGCAAGGCACGGTCAGGCGAGGCAAGGCTAAGGCACGACAACGCAAGGCTAGGCAATGCACGGAAGGCAAGCAAAGAGTAACGTATGGCAAGGAAGGCAAGGGAAAGCAAGGCAAGGCAAGGGTAACGGAAGGAACGGCACGGCAAGGGGAAACAAGGCTAAGGCACGACAGCGCACGGCTAGGCAATGCACGGCAAGGCAAGGAAAGCGTAACGCAAGGCAAGGAACTGTCAGGCGAGGCAAGGCTAAGGCACGACAACGCAAGGCTAGGCAATGCACGCAAGATAATCAAAGAGAAACGTAAGGCAAGGAAAGCAAGGGAAAGCAAGGCAAGGTAAGGGTAAGGGAAGGAACGGCACGGCAAGGGGAAACCAGGCTAAGGCACGACAACGCACGGCTAGGCAATGCACGGCAAGGCAAGGAAAGGGTAACGCAAGGGAAGGCACGGTCAGACGAGGCAAGGCTAAGGCACGACAACGCACTGCTAGGCAATGCACGGCAAGGCAAGGAAAGGCTAACGCAAGGCAAGGCACGGTGAGGCAAGGCAAGGCTAATGCACGACAACGCACTGCTAGGCAATGCACGGCAAGGCAAGGAAAGGGTAACGCAAGGCAAGGCACGGTCATGCGAGGCAAGGCTAAGGAACGACAACGCAAGGCTAGACAATGCACGGAAGGCAAGCAAAGAGTAACGGAAGGCAAGGAATGCAAGGCAAAGCAAGGCAACGCAAGCAAGGCTATGGCAAGGTGAAAAAAGTCTAAAGCACGACAACGCAAGTCTACGCAATGCACGGAAGGCAAGCAAAGAGTAACGGAAGGCAAGTAAGGCCAGGGAAAGCAAGGCAAGGCAAGGGTAACTGAAGGAAAGGCACGGCAAGGGGAAACAAGGCTAAGGCAATACAACGCACGGCTAGGCAATGCACAGCAAGGCAAGGAAAGGGTAACGCAAGGCAAGGCACGGTGAGGCAAGGCAAGGCTAATGCACGACAACGCACGGCTAGGCAATGCACGACAAGGCAAGGAAAGGGTAACGCAAGGGAAGGCACGGTCAGACGAGGCAAGGCTAAGACACGACAACGCAAGGCTAGGCAATGCACGGAAGGCAAGCAAAGAGGAACGGAAGGCAAGGAAGGCAAGGGAAAGCAAGGCAAGGCAAGGGTAACGAAAGGAAACGCACGGCAAGCGGAAACAAGGCTAATGCACGACAACGCACGGCTAGGCAATGCACGGCAAGTCAAAGGAAAGGGTAACGCAAGGCAAGGCACGGTCAGGCGAGGCAAGGCTAAGGCACGACAACGCAAGGCTAGGCAATGCACGGAATGCAAGCAAAGAGTAACGGAAGGCAAGGAAGGCAAGGGAAAGCAAGGCAAGGCAAGGGTAACAGAAGGAACGGCTCGGCAAGGGGAAACAAGGCTAAGGGACGGCAACGCACGGCTAGGCAATGCACGGCCAGCCAAGGAAAGGGTAACGCAAGGCAAGGCACGGTCAGGCAAGGCAAGGCTAATGCACGACAACGCAAGGCTAGGCAGTGCACGGTAATGCAAGGAAAGAGTAACGGAAGGAAAGGAAGGCAAGGCAAATCCAGGCAAGGCAAGTGTAACAAAAGGCACGGCACGGCAAGGGGAAACAAATCTAAGGCACGACAACGCACGGCTAGGCAATTCACGGCAAGGCAAGGAAAGGCTAACGCAAGGCAAGGCACGGTCAGGAGAGGAAAGGCTAAGGCACGACAACGCAAGGCTAGGCAATGCACGGAAGGCAATCAAAGAGTAACGGAAGGCAAGGAAGGCAAAGGAAAGCAAGGCAAGGCAAGGGTAACGGAAGGAACGACACGGCAAGGGGAAACAAGGCTAAGGCACGACAACGCAGGACTAGGCAATGCACGGCAAGGCAAGGAAAGGGTAACGCAAGGCAAGGCACTGTCAGGCGAGGGAAGGCTAATGCACGACAACGCAAGGCTAGGAAGTGCACGGCTAGGCAGGGAAAGAGTAACGGAAGGAAAGGAAGGCAAGGCAAAGCAAGGCAAGGCAAGTGTAACAAAAGGCACGGCACGGCAAGGGGAAACAAGGCGAAGGGACGGCAACGCACGGCTAGGCAATGCACGGCCAGGCAAGGAAAGGGTAACGCAAGGCAAGGCACGGTGAGGCAAGGCAAGTCTAATGCACGACAATACAAGGCTAGGCAATGCACGGAAGGCAAGCAAAGTGTAACGGAAGGCAAGGAATGCAAGGCAAAGCAAGGCAACGCAAGCAAGGCTATGGCAAGGTGAAAAAAGGCTAAGGCACGACAACGCAAGGCTAGACAATGCACGGAAGGCAAGCAAAGAGTAACGGAAGGCAAGGAATGCAAGGCAAAGCAAGGAAACACAAGTAAGGCTATGGCAAGGTGAAAAAAGGCTAAAGCACGACAACGCAAGGCTACGCAATGCACGGAAGGCAAGCAAAGAGTAACGGAAGGCAAGGAAGGCCAGGGAAAGCAAGGCAAGGCAAGGGTAACGAAAGGAAAGGCACGGCAAGGGGAAACAAGGCTAAGGCACGACAACGCACGGCTAGGCAATGAACGGCAAGGCAAGGAATGGGTAACGTAAGGCAAGGCACGGTAAGGCAAGGCAAGGCTAATGCACGACAACGCAGGGCTAGGCAATGCACGGCAAGGC
This sequence comes from Macrotis lagotis, assembly GCF_037893015.1. Lineage (NCBI taxonomy): Eukaryota > Metazoa > Chordata > Mammalia > Peramelemorphia > Peramelidae > Macrotis > Macrotis lagotis. The sequence goes on from NW_027422241.1 coordinate 164,349, forward strand.
AAGGAAAGGGTAACGCAAGGGAAGGCACGGTCAGACGAGGCAAGGCTAAGGCACGACAACGCAAGTCTAGGCAATGCACGGAAGGCAAGCAAAGAGTAACGGATGGAAAGGAAGGCAAGGGAAAGCAAGGCAAGGCAAGGGTACCGGAAGGAAACGCACGGCAAGGGGAAACAAGGCTAAGGCACGACAACGTACGGCTAGGCAATGCACGGCAAGGCAAGGAAAGGGTAACGCAAGGCAAGGCACGGTGAGGCAAGGCAAGGCTAATGCACGACAACGCACGGCTAGGCAATGCACGACAAGGCAAGGAAAGGGTAACGCAAGGGAAGGCACGGTCAGACGAGGCAAGGCTAAGGCACGACAACGCAAGGCTAGGCAATGCACGGAAGGCAAGCAAAGAGTAACGGAAGGCAAGGGAAAGCAAGGCAAGGCAAGTGTAACAAAAGGCACGGCACGGCAAGGGGAAACAAGGCTAAGGCACGACAACGCACGGCTAGGCAATGCACGGCAAGGCAACGAAAGGGTAACGCAAGGCAAGGCACGGTGAGGCAAGGCAAGGCTAATGCACGACAACGCACGGCTAGGCAATGCACGGCAAGGCAAGGAAAGGCTAACGCAAGGCAAGGCACGGTCAGGCGAGGCAAGGCTAAGGCACGACAACGCAAGGCTAGGCAATGCACGGAAGGCAAGCAAAGAGTAACGGAAGGCAAGGAAGTCCAGGGAAAGCAAGGCAAGGCAAAGACAACGGAAGGAAAGGCACGGCAAGGGGAAACAAGGCTAAGGCACGACAACGCACGGCTAGGCAATGAACGGCAAGGCAAGGAAAGGGTAACGCAAGGCAAGGCACGGTGAGGCAAGGCAAGGCTAATGCACGACAACGCAGGGCTAGGCAATGCACGGCAAGGCAAGGAAAGGGTAACGCAAGGGAAGGCACGGTCAGACGAGGCAAGGCTAAGGCACGACAACGCAAGGCTAGGCAATGCACGGAAGGCAAGCAAAGAGTAACGGAAGGCAAGGAAGGCAAGGGAAAGCAAGGCAAGGCAAGGGTAACGGAAGGAAACGCACGGCAAGGGGAAACAAGGCTAAGGCACGACAACGCACGGCTGGGCAATGCACGGCAAGGCAAGGAAAGGGTAACGCAAGGCAAGGCACGGTGAGGCAAGGCAAGGCTAATGCACGACAACGCACGGCTAGGCAATGCACGGCAAGGCAAGGAAAGGGTAACGCAAGGGAAGGCACGGTCAGACGAGGCAAGGCTAAGGCACGACAACGCAAGGCTAGGCAATGCACGGAAGGCAAGCAAAGAGTAACAGAAGGCAAGGAATGCAAGGCAAAGCAAGGCAACGCAAGCAAGGCTATGGCAAGGTGAAAAAAGTCTAAAGCACGACAACGCAAGTCTACGCAATGCACGGAAGGCAAGCAAAGAGTAACGGAAGGCAAGTAAGGCCAGGGAAAGCAAGGCAAGGCAAGGGTAACTGAAGGAAAGGCACGGCAAGGGGAAACAAGGCTAAGGCAATACAACGCACGGCTGGGCAATGCACAGCAAGGCAAGGAAAGGGTAACGCAAGGCAAGGCACGGTGAGGCAAGGCAAGGCTAATGCACGACAACGCACGGCTAGGCAATGCACGACAAGGCAAGGAAAGGGTAACGCAAGGGAAGGCACGGTCAGACGAGGCAAGGCTAAGGCACGACAACGCAAGGCTAGGCAATGCACGGAAGGCAAGCAAAGAGGAACGGAAGGCAAGGAAGGCAAGGGTAAGCAAGGCAAGGCAAGGGTAACGGAAGGAAACGCACGGCAAGCGGAAACAAGGCTAATGCACGGCAACGCACGGCTAGGCAATGCACGGCAAGGCAAGGAAAGGGTAACGCAAGGCAAGGCACGGTCAGGCGAGGCAAGGCTAAGGCACGACAATGCAAGGCTAGGCAATGCACGGAATGCAAGCAACGAGTAACGGAAGGCAAGGAAGGCAAGGGAAAGCAAGGCAAGGCAAGGGTAACAGAAGGAACGGCTCGGCAAGGGGAAACAAGGCTAAGGGACGGCAACGCACGGCTAGGCAATGCACGGCCAGCCAAGGAAATGGTAACGCAAGGCAAGGCACTGTCAGGCGAGGGAAGGCTAATGCACGACAACGCAAGGCTAGGCAGTGCACGGCTAGGCAGGGAAAGAGTAACGGAAGGAAAGGAAGGCAAGGCAAAGCAAGGCAAGGCAAGTGTAACAAAAGGCACGGCACGGCAAGGGGAAACAAGGCGAAGGGACGGCAACGCACGGCTAGGCAATGCACGGCCAGGCAAGGAAAGGGTAACGCACGTCAAGGCACGGTGAGGCAAGACAAGTCTAATGCACGACAATACAAGGCTAGGCAATGCACGGAAGGCAAGCAAAGAGTAACGGAAGGCAAGGAATGCAAGGCAAAGCAAGGCAACGCAAGCAAGGCTATGGCAAGGTGAAAAAAGGCTAAGGCACGACAACGCAAAGCTAGACAATGCACGGAAGGCAAGCAAAGAGTAACGGAAGGCAAGGAATGCAAAGCAAAGCAAGGCAACGCAAGCAAGGCTATGGCAAGGTGAAAAAAGGCTAAAGCACGACAACGCAAGGCTACGCAATGCACGGAAGGCAAGCAAAGAGTAACGGAAGGCAAGGAAGGCCAGGGAAAGCAAGGCAAGGCAAGGGTAACGAAAGGAAAGGCACGGCAAGGGGAAACAAGGCTAAGGCACGACAACGCACGGCTAGGCAATGAACGGCAAGGCAAGGAATGGGTAACGTAAGGCAAGGCACGGTAAGGCAAGGCAAGGCTAATGCACGACAACGCAGGGCTAGGCAATGCACGGCAAGGCAAGGAAAGGGTAACGCAAGGGAAGGCACGGTCAGACGAGGCAAGGCTAAGGCACAACGCAAGTCTAGGCAATGCACGGAAGGCAAGCAAAGAGTAACGGATGGCAAGGAAGGCAAGGGAAAGCAAGGCAAGGCAAGGGTAACGGAAGGAAACGCACGGCAAGGGGAAACAAGGCTAAGGCACGACAACGCACGGCTAGGCAATGCACGGCAAGGCAAGGAAAGGGTAACGCAAGGCAAGGCACGGTGAGGCAAGGCAAGGCTAATGCACGAAAACGCACGGCTAGGCAATGCACGACAAGGCAAGGAAAGGGTAACGCAAGGGAAGGAACGGTCAGACGAGGCAAGGCTAAGGCACGACAACGCAAGGCTAGGCAATGCACGGAAGGCACGCAAAGAGTAACGGAAGGCAAGGAAGGCAAGGGAAAGCAAGGCAAGGCAAGTGTAACAAAAGGCACGGCACGGCAAGGGGAAACAAGGCTAAGGCACGACAACGCACGGCTAGGCAATGCACGGCAAGGCAACGAAAGGGTAACGCAAGGCAAGGCACGGTCAGGCAAGGCAAGGCTAATGCACGACAACGCAAGGCTAGGCAGTGCACGGTAAGACAAGGAAAGAGAAACGGATGGAAAGGAAGGAAAGGCAAATCCAGGCAAGGCAAGTGTAACAAAAGGCACGGCACGGCAAGGGGAAACAAGGCTAAGGCACGACAACGCACGCCTAGGCAATGCACGGCAAGGCAAGGAAAGGGTAAAGCAAGGCAAGGCACGGTGAGGCAAAGCAAGGCTAATGCACGACAACGCACGGCTAGGCAATGCACGGCAAGGCAAGGAAAGGCTAACGCAAGGCAAGGCACGGTCAGGCGAGGCAAGGCTAAGGCACGACAACGCAAGGCTAGGCAATGCACGGAAGGCAAGCAAAGAGTAACGGAACGCAAGGAAGTCCAGGGAAAGCAAGGCAAGGCAAGGGCAACGGAAGGAAAGGCACGGCAAGGGGAAACAAGGCTAAGGCACGACAACGCACGGCTAGGCAATGAACGGCAAGGCAAGGAAAGGGTAACGCAAGGCAAGGCACGGTGAGGCAAGGCAAGGCTAATGCACGACAACGCAGGGCTAGGCAATGCACGGCAAGGCAAGGAAAGGGTAACACAAGGGAAGGCACGGTCAGACGAGGCAAGGCTAAGGCACGACAACGCAAGGCTAGGCAATGCACGGAAGGCAAGCAAAGAGTAACGGAAGGCAAGGAAGGCAAGGGAAAGCAAGGCAAGGCAAGGGTAACGGAAGGAAACGCACGGCAAGGGGAAACAAGGCTAAGGCACGACAACGCACGGCTGGGCAATGCACGGCAAGGCAAGGAAAGGGTAACGCAAGGCAAGGCACGGTGAGGCAAGGCAAGGCTAATGCACGACAACGCACGGATAGGCAATGCACGGCAAGGCAAGGAAAGGGTAACGCAAGGGAAGGCACGGTCAGACGAGGCAAGGCTAAGGCACGACAACGCAAGGCTAGGAAATGCACGGAAGGCACGCAAAGAGTAACAGAAGGCAAGGAAGGCAAGGGAAAGCAAGGCAAGGAAAGGGTAACAGAAGGAACGGCTCGGCAAGGGGAAACAAGGCTAAGGGACGGCAACGCACGGCTAGGCAATGCACGGCAAGGCAAGGAAAGGGTAACGCAAGGGAAGGCACGGTCAGACGAGGCAAGGTTAAGGCACGACAACGCAAGGCTAGGCAATGCACGGAAGGCAAGCAAAGAGGAACGGAGGGCAAGGAAGGCAAGGGAAAGCAAGGCAAGGCAAGGGTAACAGAAGGAACGGCTCGGCAAGGGGAAACAAGGCTAAGGGACGGCAACGCACGGCTAGGCAATGCACGGCCAGCCAAGGAAAGGGTAACGCAAGGCAAGGCACGGTCAGGCAAGGCAAGGCTAATGCACGACAACGCAAGTGTAGGCAGTGCCCGGTAAGGCAAGGAAAGAGTAACGGAAGGAAAGGAAGGCAAGTCAAATCCAATGCAAGGCAAGTGTAACAAAAGGCACGGCACGGCAAGGGGAAACAAGGCGAAGGGACCGCAACGCACGGCTAGGCAATGCACGGCCAGGCAAGGAAAGGGTAACGCAAGGCAAGGCACGGTGAGGCAAGGCAAGTCTAATGCACGACAATACAAGGCTAGGCAATGCACGGAAGGCAAGCAAAGAGTAACGGAAGGCAAGGAATGCAAGGCAAAGCAAGGCAACGCAAGCAAGGCTATGGCAAGGTGAAAAAAGGCTAAGGCACGACAACGCAAGGCTAGACAATGCACGGAAGGCAAGCAAAGAGTAACGGAAGGCAAGGAAGGCCAGGGAAAGCAAGGCAAGGCAAGGGTAACGAAAGGAAAGGCACGGCAAGGGGAAACAAGGCTAAGGCACGACAACGCACGGCTAGGCAATGAACGGCAAGGCAAGGAATGGGTAACGTAAGGCAAGGCACGGTAAGGCAAGGCAAGGCTAATGCACGACAACGCAGGGCTAGGCAATGCACGGCAAGGCAAGGAAAGGGTAACGCAAGGGAAGGCACGGTCAGACGAGGCAAGGCTAAGGCACGACAACGCAAGTCTAGGCAATGCACGGAAGGCAAGCAAAGAGTAACGGATGGAAAGGAATGCAAGGGAAAGCAAGGCAAGGCAAGGGTACCGGAAGGAAACGCACGGCAAGGGGAAACAAGGCTAAGGCACGACAACGCACGGCTAGGCAATGCACGGCAAGGCAAGGAAAGGGTAACGCAAGGCAAGGCACGGTGAGGCAAGGCAAGGCTAATGCACGACAACGCACGGCTAGGCAATGCACGACAAGGCAAGGAAAGGGTAACGCAAGGGAAGGAACGGTCAGACGAGGCAAGGCTAAGGCACGACAACGCAAGGCTAGGCAATGCACGGAAGGCAAGCAAAGAGTAACGGAAGGCAAGGAAGGCAAGGGAAAGCAAGGCAAGGCAAGTGTAACAAAAGGCACGGCACGGCAAGGGGAAACAAGGCTAAGGCACGACAACGCACGGCTAGGCAATGCACGGCAAGGCAACGAAAGGGTAACGCAAGGCAAGGCACGGTCAGGCAAGGCAAGGCTAATGCACGACAACGCAAGGCTAGGCAGTGCACGGTAAGACAAGGAAAGAGAAACGGAAGGAAAGGAAGGCAAGGCAAATCCAGGCAAGGCAAGTGTAACAAAAGGCACGGCACGGCAAGGGGAAACAAGGCTAAGGCACGACAACGCACGCCTAGGCAATGCACGGCAAGGCAAGGAAAGGGTAACGCAAGGCAAGGCACGGTGAGGCAAGGCAAGGCTAATGCACGACAACGCACGGCTAGGCAATGCACGGCAAGGCAAGGAAAGGCTAACGCAAGGCAAGGCACGGTCAGGCGAGGCAAGGCTAAGGCACGACAACGCAAGGCTAGGCAATGCACGGAAGGCAAGCAAAGAGTAACGGAAGGCAAGGAAGTCCAGGGAAAGCAAGGCAAGGCAAAGACAACGGAAGGAAAGGCACGGCAAGGGGAAACAAGGCTAAGGCACGACAACGCACGGCTAGGCAATGAACGGCAAGGCAAGGAAAGGGTAACGCAAGGCAAGGCACGGTGAGGCAAGGCAAGGCTAATGCACGACAACGCAGGGCTAGGCAATGCACGGCAAGGCAAGGAAAGGGTAACGCAAGGGAAGGCACGGTCAGACGAGGCAAGGCTAAGGCACGACAACGCAAGGCTAGGCAATGCACGGAAGGCAAGCAAAGAGTAACGGAAGGCAAGGAAGGCAAGGGAAAGCAAGGCAAGGCAAGGGTAACAGAAGGAAACGCACGGCAAGGGGAAACAAGGCTAAGGCACGACAACGCACGGCTGGGCAATGCACGGCAAGGCAAGGAAAGGGTAACGCAAGGCAAGGCACGGTGAGGCAAGGCAAGGCTAATGCACGACAACGCACGGCTAGGCAATGCACGGCAAGGCAAGGAAAGGGTAACGCAAGGGAAGGCACGGTCAGACGAGGCAAGGCTAAGGCACGACAACGCAAGGCTAGGCAATGCACGGAAGGCAAGCAAAGAGTAACGGAAGGCAAGGAAGGCAAGGCAAAGCAAGGCAAGGCAAGCAAGGCTATGGCAAGGTGAAAAAAGTCTAAAGCACGACAACGCAAGTCTACGCAATGCACGGAAGGCAAGCAAAGAGTAACGGAAGGCAAGTAAGGCCAGGGAAAGCAAGGCAAGGCAAGGGTAACTGAAGGAAAGGCACGGCAAGGGGAAACAAGGCTATGGCAATACAACGCACGGCTAGGCAATGCACAGCAAGGCAAGGAAAGGGTAAGGCAAGGCAAGGCACGGTGAGGCAAGGCAAGGCTAATGCACGACAACGCACGGCTAGGCAATGCACGACAAGGCAAGGAAAGGGTAACGCAAGGGAAGGCACGGTCAGACGAGGCAAGGCTAAGGCACGACAACGCAAGGCTAGGCAATGCACGGAAGGCAAGCAAAGAGGAACGGAAGGCAAGGAAGGCAAGGGTAAGCAAGGCAAGGCAAGGGTAACGGAAGGAAACGCACGGCAAGCGGAAACAAGGCTAATGCACGGCAACGCACGGCTAGGCAATGCACGGCAAGGCAAGGAAAGGGTAACGCAAGGCAAGGCACGGTCAGGCGAGGCAAGGCTAAGGCACGACAATGCAAGGCTAGGCAATGCACGGAATGCAAGCAAGGAGTAACGGAAGGCAAGGAAGGCAAGGGAAAGCAAGGCAAGGCAAGGGTAACAGAAGGAACGGCTCGGCAAGGGGAAACAAGGCTAAGGGACGGCAACGCACGGCTAGGCAATGCACGGCCAGCCAAGGAAATGGTAACGCAAGGCAAGGCACGGTCAGGCAAGGCAAGGCTAATGCACGACAACGCAAGGCTAGGCAGTGCACGGTAATGCAAGGAAAGAGTAACGGAAGGAAAGGAAGGCAAGGCAAATCCAGGCAAGGCAAGTGTAACAAAAGGCACGGCACGGCAAGGGGAAACAAATCTAAGGCACGACAACGCACGGCTAGGCAATTCACGGCAAGGCAAGGAAAGGCTAACGCAAGGCAAGGCACGGTCAGGAGAGGAAAGGCTAAGGCACGACAACGCAAGGCTAGGCAATGCACGGAAGGCAATCAAAGAGTAACGGAAGGCAAGGAAGGCAAGGGAAAGCAAGGCAAGGCAAGGGTAACGGAAGGAACGGCACGGCAAGGGGAAACAAGGCTAAGGCACGACAACGCAGGACTAGGCAATGCACGGCAAGGCAAGGAAAGGGTAACGCAAGGCAAGGCACTGTCAGGCCAGGGAAGGCTAATGCACGACAACGCAAGGCTAGGCAGTGCACGGCTAGGAAGAGAAAGAGTAACGGAAGGAAAGGAAGGCAAGGCAAAGCAAGGCAAGGCAAGTGTAACAAAAGGCACGGCACGGCAAGGGGAAACAAGGCGAAGGGACGGCAACGCACGGCTAGGCAATGCACGGCCAGGCAAGGAAAGGGTAACGCACGTCAAGGCACGGTGAGGCAAGGCAAGTCTAATGCACGACAATACAAGGCTAGGCAATGCACGGAAGGCAAGCAAAGAGTAACGGAAGGCAAGGAATGCAAGGCAAAGCAAGGCAACGCAAGCAAGGCTATGGCAAGGTGAAAAAAGGCTAAAGCACGACAACGCAAGGCTACGCAATGCACGGAAGGCAAGCAAAGAGTAACGGAAGGCAAGGAAGGCCAGGGAAAGCAAGGCAAGGCAAGGGTAACGAAAGGAAAGGCACGGCAAGGGGAAACAAGCCTAAGGCACGACAACGCACGGCTAGGCAATGAACGGCAAGGCAAGGAATGGGTAACGTAAGGCAAGGCACGGTAAGGCAAGGCAAGGCTAATGCACGACAAGGCAGGGCTAGGCAATGCACGGCAAGGCAATTAAAGGGTAACGGAAGGGAAGGCACGGTCAGACGAGGCAAGGCTAAGGCACGACAACGCAAGTCTAGGCAATGCACGGAAGGCAAGCAAAGAGTAACGGATGGCAAGGAAGGCAAGGGAAAGCAAGGCAAGGCAAGGGTAACGGAAGGAAACGCACGGCAAGGGGAAACAAGGCTAAGGCACGACAACGCACGGCTAGGCAATGCACGGCAAGGCAAGGAAAGGGTAACGCAAGGCAAGGCACGGTGAGGCAAGGCAAGGCTAATGCACGACAACGCACGGCTAGGCAATGCACGACAAGGCAAGGAAAGGGTAACGCAAGGGAAGGAACGGTCAGACGAGGCAAGGCTAAGGCACGACAACGCAAGGCTAGGCAATGCACGGAAGGCACGCAAAGAGTAACGGAAGGCAAGGAAGGCAAGGGAAAGCAAGGCAAGGCAAGTGTAACAAAAGGCACGGCACGGCAAGGGGAAACAAGGCTAAGGCACGATAACGCACGGCTAGGCAATGCACGGCAAGGCAACGAAAGGGTAACGCAAGGCAAGGTACGGTCAGGCAAGGCAAGGCTAATGCACGACAACGCAAGGCTAGGCAGTGCACGGTAAGACAAGGAAATAGAGACGGAAGGAAAGGAAGGCAAGGCAAATCCAGGCAAGGGAAGTGTAACAAAAGGCACGGCACGGCAAGGGGAAACAAGGCTAAGGCACGACAACGCACGCCTAGGCAATGCACGGCAAGGCAAGGAAAGGGTAACGCAAGGCAAGGCACGGTGAGGCAAGGCAAGGCTAATGCACGACAACGCACGGCTAGGCAATGCACGGCAAGGCAAGGAAAGGCTAACGCAAGGCAAGGCACGGTCAGGCGAGGCAAGGCTAAGGCACGACAACGCAAGGCTAGGCAATGCACGGAAGGCAAGCAAAGAGTAACGGAAGGCAAGGAAGTCCAGGGAAAGCAAGGCAAGGCAAGGGCAACGGAAGGAAAGGCACGGCAAGGGGAAACAAGGCTAAGGCACGACAATGCACGGCTAGGCAATGAACGGCAAGGCAAGGAAAGGGTAACTCAAGGCAAGGCACGGTGAGGCAAGGCAAGGCTAATGCACGACAACGCAGGGCTAGGCAATGCACGGCAAGGCAAGGAAAGGGTAACGCAAGGGAAGGCACGGTCAGACGAGGCAAGGCTAAGGCACGACAACGCAAGGCTAGGCAATGCACGGAAGGCAAGCAAAGAGTAACGGAAGGCAAGGAAGGCAAGGGAAAGCAAGGCAAGGCAAGGGTAACGGAAGGAAACGCACGGCAAGGGGAAACAAGGCTAAGGCACGACAACGCACGGCTGGGCAATGCACGGCAAGGCAAGGAAAGGGTAACGCAAGGCAAGGCACGGTGAGGCAAGGCAAGGCTAATGCACGACAACGCACGGATAGGCAATGCACGGCAAGGCAAGGAAAGGGTAACGCAAGGGAAGGCACGGTCAGACGAGGCAAGGCTAAGGCACGACAACGCAAGGCTAGGAAATGCACGGAAGGCACGCAAAGAGTAACAGAAGGCAAGGAAGGCAAGGGAAAGCAAGGCAAGGAAAGGGTAACAGAAGGAACGGCTCGGCAAGGGGAAACAAGGCTAAGGGACGGCAACGCACGGCTAGGCAATGCACGGCAAGGCAAGGAAAGGGTAACGCAAGGGAAGGCACGGTCAGACGAGGCAAGGTTAAGGCACGACAACGCAAGGCTAGGCAATGCACGGAAGGCAAGCAAAGAGGAACGGAGGGCAAGGAAGGCAAGGGAAAGCAAGGCAAGGCAAGGGTAACAGAAGGAACGGCTCGGCAAGGGGAAACAAGGCTAAGGGACGGCAACGCACGACTAGGCAATGCACGGCCAGCCAAGGAAAGGGTAACGCAAGGCAAGGCACGGTCAGGGAAGGCAAGGCTAATGCACGACAACGCAAGGGTAGGCAGTGCCCGGTAAGGCAAGGAAAGAGTAACGGAAGGAAAGGAAGGCAAGTCAAATCCAATGCAAGGCAAGTGTAACAAAAGGCACGGCACGGCAAGGGAAACAAGGCTAAGGCACGACAACGCACGGCTAGGCAATGCACGGCAAGGCAAGGAAAGGCTAACGCAAGGCAAGGCACGGTGAGGGAAGGCAAGGCTAATGCACGACAACGCACGGCTAGGCAATGCACGGCAAGGCAAGGAAAGGGTAACGGAAGGCAAGGAAGGCAAGGGAAAGCAAGGCAAGGAAAGGGTAACGGAAGGAAACGCACGGCAAGGGGAAACAAGGCTAAGGCACGACAACGCACGGCTAGGCAATGAACGGCAAGGCAAAGAAAGGGTAACCCAAGGCAAGGCACGGTGAGGCAAGGAAAGGCTAATGCACGACAACGCAGGGCTAGGCAATACACGGCAAGGCAAGGAAAGGGTAACGCAAGGGAAGGCACGGTCAGACGAGGCAAGACTAAGGCAAGACAACGTAAGGCTAGGCAATGCACGGAAGGCAAGCAAAGAGTAACGGAAGGCAAGGAAGGCAAGGGAAAGCAAGCACGGCAAGGGTAACGGAAGGAAACGAACGGCAAGGGGAATCAAGGCTAAGGCACGACAACGCACGGCTAGGCAATGCACGGCAAGGCAAGCAAAGAGTAACGGAAGGCAAGGAAGGCAAGGGAAAGCAAGGGAAGGCAAGGGTAACAGAAGGAACGGCTCGGCAAGGGCAAACAAGGCTAAGGCACGGCAACGCACGGCTAGGCAATGCACGGCCAGCCAAGGAAAGGGTAACGCAAGGCAAGGCATGGTCAGGCAAGGCAAGGCTAATGCACGACAACGCAAGGCTAGGCAGTGCACGGAAAGGCAAGGAAAGAGTAACGGAAGGAAAGGAAGGCAAGGCAAATCCAGGCAAGGCAAGTGTAACAAAAGGCACGGCAAGGCAAGGGGAAACAAGGCTAAGGCACGACAACGCACGGCTAGACAATGCACGGCAAGGCAAGGAAAGGGTAACGCAAGGCAAGGCACGGTGAGGCAAGGCAAGTCTAATGCACGACAACACACGGCTAGGCAATGCACGGCAAGGCAAGGAAAGGCTAACGGAAGGCAAGGCACGGTCAGGCGAGGCAAGGCTAAGGCACGACAACGCACGGCTAGGCAATGCACGGCAAGGCAAGGAAAGGGTAACGCAAGGGAAGGCACGGTCAGACGAGGCAAGGCTAAGGCACGACAACGCAAGGCTAGGCAATGCACGGAAGGCAAGCAAAGAGTAACGGAAGGCAAGGAAGACAAGGGAAAGCAAGGCAAGGCAAGGGTAACAGAAGGAACTGCTCGGCAAGGGGAAACAAGGCTAAGGGACGGCAACGCACGGTTAGGCAATGCACGGCCAGCCAAGGAAAGGGTAACGCAAGGCAAGGCACGGTCAGGCAAGGCAAGGCTAATGCACGACAACACAAGGCAAGGCAATGCACGGTAAGGCAAGGAACGAGAAACGGAAGGAAAGGAAGGCAAGGCAAATCCAGGCAAGGCAAGTGTAACAAAAGGCACGGCACGGCAAGGGGAAACAAGGCTAAGTCACGACAACGCACGGCTAGGCATTGCACGGCAAGGCAAGGAAAGGCTAACGCAAGGCAAGGCACGGTCAGGCGAGGCAAGGCTAAGGCACGACAACGCAAGGCTAGGCAATGCACGGAAGGAAGCAAAGAGTAACGTATGGCAAGGAAGGCAAGGGAAAGCAAGGCAAGGCAAGGGTAACGGAAGGAACGGCACGGCAAGGGGAAACAAGGCTAAGGCACGACAGCGCACGGCTAGGCAATGCACGGCAAGGCAAGGAAAGGGTAACGCAAGGCAAGGAACTGTCAGGCGAGGCAAGGCTAAGGCACGACAACGCAAGGCTAGGCAATGCACGCAAGGTAAGCAAAGAGAAACGTAAGGCAAGGAAAGCAAGGGAAAGCAAGGCAAGGTAAGGGTAAGGGAAGGAACGGCACGGCAAGGGGAAACCAGGCTAAGGCACGACAACGCACGGCTAGGCAATGCACGGCAAGGCAAGGAAAGGGTAACGCAAGGGAAGGCACGGTCAGACGAGGCAAGGCTAAGGCACGACAACGCAAGGCTAGGCAATGCACGGAAGGCAAGCAAAGAGTAACGGAAGGCAAGGAAGGCAAGGGAAAGCAAGGCAAGGCAAGGGTAACAGAAAGAACGGCTCGGCAAGGGGAAACAAGGCTAAGGGACGGCAACGCACGGCTAGGCAATGCACGGCCAGCCAAGGAAAGGGTAACGCAAGGCAAGGCACGGTCAGGCAAGGCAAGGCTAATGCACGACAACGCAAGGCTAGGCAGTGCACGGTAAGGCAAGGAAAGAGTAACGGAAGGAAAGGAAGGAAAGGCAAATCCAGGCAAGGCAAGTGTAAAAAAAGGCACGGCACGGCAAGGGGAAACAAGGCTAAGGCACGACAACGCACGCCTAGGCAATGCACTGCAAGTCAAGGAAAGGCTAACGCAAGGCAAGGCACGGTGAGGCAAGGCAAGGCTAATGCACGACAACGCACTGCTAGGCAATGCACGGCAAGGCAAGGAAAGGGTAACGCAAGGGAATGCACGGTCAGGCGAGGCAAGGCTAAGGAACGACAACGCAAGGCTAGACAATGCACGGAAGGCAAGCAAAGAGTAACGGAAGTAACGGAAGGCAAGGAATGCAAGGCAAAGCAAGGCAACGCAAGCAAGGCTATGGCAAGGTGAAAAAAGTCTAAAGCACGACAACGCAAGTCTACGCAATGCACGGAAGGCAAGCAAAGAGTAACGGAAGGCAAGGAAGTCCAGGGAAAGCAAGGCAAGGCAAGGGCAACGGAAGGAAAGGCACGGCAAGGGGAAACAAGGCTAAGGCACGACAACGCACGGCTAGGCAATGAACGGCAAGGCAAGGAAAGGGTAACGCAAGGCAAGGCACGGTGAGGCAAGGCAAGGCTAATGCACGACAACGCAGGGCTAGGCAATGCACGGCAAGGCAAGGAAAGGGTAACGCAAGGGAAGGCACGGTCAGACGAGGCAAGGCTAAGGCACGACAACGCAAGGCTAGGCAATGCACGGAAGGCAAGCAAAGAGTAACGGAAGGCAAGGAAGGAAAGGGAAAGCAAGGCAAGGCAAGGGTAACGGAAGGAAACGCACGGCAAGGGGAAACAAGGCTAAGGCACGACAACGCACGGCTGGGCAATGCACGGCAAGGCAAGGAAAGGGTAACGCAAGGCAAGGCACGGTGAGGCAAGGCAAGGCTAATGCACGACAACGCACGGCTAGGCAATGCACGGCAAGGCAAGGAAAGGGTAACGCAAGGGAAGGCACGGTCAGACGAGGAAAGGCTAAGGCACGACAACGCAAGGCTAGGCAATACACGGAAGGCAAGCAAAGAGTAACAGAAGGCAAGGAATGCAAGGCAAAGCAAGGCAACGCAAGCAAGGCTATGGCAAGGTGAAAAAAGTCTAAAGCACGACAACGCAAGTCTACGCAATGCACGGAAGGCAAGCAAAGAGTAACGGAAGGCAAGTAAGGCCAGGGAAAGCAAGGCAAGGCAAGGGTAACTGAAGGAAAGGCACGGCAAGGGGAAACAAGGCTAAGGCAATACAACGCACGGCTAGGCAATGCACAGCAAGGCAAGGAAAGGGTAACGCAAGGCAAGGCACGGTGAGGCAAGGCAAGGCTAATGCACGACAACGCACGGCTAGGCAATGCACGACAAGGCAAGGAAAGGGTAACGCAAGGGAAGGCACGGTCAGACGAGGCAAGGCTAAGGCACGACAACGCAAGGCTAGGCAATGCACGGAAGGCAAGCAAAGAGGAACGGAAGGCAAGGAAGGCAAGGGTAAGCAAGGCAAGGCAAGGGTAACGGAAGGAAACGCACGGCAAGCGGAAACAAGGCTAATGCACGGCAACGCACGGCTAGGCAATGCACGGCCAGCCAAGGAAATGGTAACGCAAGGCAAGGCACGGTCAGGCAAGGCAAGGCTAATGCACGACAACGCAAGGCTAGGCAGTGCACGGTAATGCAAGGAAAGAGTAACGGAAGGAAAGGAAGGCAAGGCAAATCCAGGCAAGGCAAGTGTAACAAAAGGCACGGCACGGCAAGGGGAAACAAATCTAAGGCACGACAACGCACGGCTAGGCCATTCACGGCAAAGCAAGGAAAGGCTAACGCAAGGCAAGGCACGGTCAGGAGAGGAAAGGCTAAGGCACGACAACGCAAGGCTAGGCAATGCACGGAAGGCAATCAAAGAGTAACGGAAGGCAAGGAAGGCAAGGGAAAGCAAGGCAAGGCAAGGGTAACGGAAGGAACGGCACGGCAAGGGGAAACAAGGCTAAGGCACGACAACGCAGGACTAGGCAATGCACGGCAAGGCAAGGAAAGGGTAACTCAAGGCAAGGCACTGTCAGGCGAGGGAAGGCTAATGCACGACAACGCAAGGCTAGGCAGTGCACGGCTAGGCAGGGAAAGAGTAACGGAAGGAAAGGAAGGCAAGGCAAAGCAAGGCAAGGCAAGTGTAACAAAAGGCACGGCACGGCAAGGGGAAACAAGGCGAAGGGACGGCAACGCACGGCTAGGCAATGCACGGCCAGGCAAGGAAAGGGTAACGCACGTCAAGGCACGGTGAGGCAAGGCAAGTCTAATGCACGACAATACAAGGCTAGGCAATGCACGGAAGGCAAGCAAAGAGTAACGGAAGGCAAGGAATGCAAGGCAAAGCAAGGCAACGCAAGCAAGGCTATGGCAAGGTGAAAAAAGGCTAAGGCACGACAACGCAAGGCTAGACAATGCACGGAAGGCAAGCAAAGAGTAACGGAAGGCAAGGAATGCAAAGCAAAGCAAGGCAACGCAAGCAAGGCTATGGCAAGGTGAAAAAAGGCTAAAGCACGACAACGCAAGGCTACGCAATGCACGGAAGGCAAGCAAAGAGTAACGGAAGGCAAGGAAGGCCAGGGAAAGCAAGGCAAGGCAAGGGTAACGAAAGGAAAGGCACGGCAAGGGGAAACAAGGCTAAGGCACGACAACGCACGGCTAGGCAATGAACGGCAAGGCAAGGAATGGGTAACGTAAGGCAAGGCACGGTAAGGCAAGGCAAGGCTAATGCACGACAAGGCAGGGCTAGGCAATGCACGGCAAGGCAAGGAAAGGGTAACGCAAGGGAAGGCACGGTCAGACGAGGCAAGGCTAAGGCACGACAACGCAAGTCTAGGCAATGCACGGAAGGCAAGCAAAGAGTAACGGATGGCAAGGAAGGCAAGGGAAAGCAAGGCAAGGCAAGGGTAACGGAAGGAAACGCACGGCAAGGGGAAACAAGGCTAAGGCACGACAACGCACGGCTAGGCAATGCACGGCAAGGCAAGGAAAGGGTAACGCAAGGCAAGGCACGGTGAGGCAAGGCAAGGCTAATGCACTACAACGCACGGCTAGGCAATGCACGACAAGGCAAGGAAAGGGTAACGCAAGGGAAGGAACGGTCAGACGAGGCAAGGCTAAGGCACGACAACGCAAGGCTAGGCAATGCACGGAAGGCACGCAAAGAGTAACGGAAGGCAAGGAAGGCAAGGGAAAGCAAGGCAAGGCAAGTGTAACAAAACGCACGGCACGGCAAGGGGAAACAAGGCTAAGGCACGACAACGCACGGCTAGGCAATGCACGGCAAGGCAACGAAAGGGTAACGCAAGGCAAGGTACGGTCAGGCAATGCAAGGCTAATGCACGACAACGCAAGGCTAGGTAGTGCACGGTAAGACAAGGAAAGAGAAACGGAAGGAAAGGAAGGCAAGGCAAATCCAGGCAAGGGAAGTGTAACAAAAGGCACGGCACGGCAAGGGGAAACAAGGCTAAGGCACGACAACGCACTGCTAGGCAATGCACGGCAAGGCAAGGAAAGGGTAACGCAAGGCAAGGCACGGTGAGGCAAGGCAAGGCTAATGCACGACAACGCACGGCTAGGCAATGCACGGCAAGGCAAGGAAAGGCTAACGCAAGGCAAGGCACGGTCAGGCGAGGCAAGGCTAAGGCACGACAACGCAAGGCTAGGCAATGCACGGAAGGCAAGCAAAGAGTAACGGAAGGCAAGGAAGTCCAGGGAAAGCAAGGCAAGGCAAGGGCAACGGAAGGAAAGGCACGGCAAGGGGAAACAAGGCTAAGGCACGACAACGCAC
Organism: Macrotis lagotis; assembly: GCF_037893015.1. NCBI lineage: Eukaryota > Metazoa > Chordata > Mammalia > Peramelemorphia > Peramelidae > Macrotis > Macrotis lagotis. Next base: position 181,228 of record NW_027422241.1, read on the forward strand.
GGCTAGGCAATGCACGGCAAGGCAAGGAAAGGGTAACGCAAGGGAAGGCACGGTCAGACGAGGCAAGGTTAAGGCACGACAACGCACGGCTAGGCAATGCACGGAAGGCAAGCAAAGAGGAACGGAGGGCAAGGAAAGCAAGGGAAAGCAAGGCAAGGCAAGGGTAACAGAAGGAACGGCTCGGCAAGGGGAAACAAGGCTAAGGGACGGCAACGCACGGCTAGGCAATGCACGGCCAGCCAAGGAAAGGGTAACGCAAGGGAAGGCACGGTCAGACGAGGCAAGGCTAAGGCACGACAACGCAAGGCTAGGCAATGCACGGAAGGCAAGCAAAGAGTAACGGAAGGCAAGGAAGGCAAGGGAAAGCAAGGCAAGGCAAGGGTAACGGAAGGAAACGCACGGCAAGGGGAAACAAGGCTAAGGCACGACAACGCACGGCTGGGCAATGCACGGCAAGGCAAGGAAAGGGTAACGCAAGGCAAGGCACGGTCAGGCGAGGCAAGGCTAAGGCACGACAACGCAAGGCTAGGCAATGCACGGAATGCAAGCAAAGAGTAACGGAAGGCAAGGAAGGCAAGGGAAAGCAAGGCAAGGCAAGGGTAACAGAAGGAACGGCTCGGCAAGGGGAAACAAGGCTAAGGGACGGCAACGCACGGCTAGGCAATGCACGGCCAGCCAAGGAAATGGTAACGCAAGGCAAGGCACGGTCAGGCAAGGCAAGGCTAATGCACGACAACGCAAGGCTAGGCAGTGCACGGTAATGCAAGGAAAGAGTAACGGAAGGAAAGGAAGGCAAGGCAAATCCAGGCAAGGCAAGTGTAAAAAAAGGCACGGCACGGCAAGGGGAAACAAATCTAAGGCACGACAACGCACGGCTAGGCAATTCACGGCAAGGCAAGGAAAGGCTAACGCAAGGCAAGGCACGGTCAGGAGAGGAAAGGCTAAGGCACGACAACGCAATGCTAGGCAATGCACGGAAGGAAATCAAAGAGTAACGGAAGGCAAGGAAGGCAAGGGAAAGCAAGGCAAGGCAAGGGTAACGGAAGGAACGGCACGGCAAGGGGAAACAAGGCTAAGGCACGACAACGCAGGACTAGGCAATGCACGGCAAGGCAAGGAAAGGGTAACGCAAGGCAAGGCACTGTCAGGCCAGGGAAGGCTAATGCACGACAACGCAAGGCTAGGCAGTGCACGGCTAGGAAGAGAAAGAGTAACGGAAGGAAAGGAAGGCAAGGCAAAGCAAGGCAAGGCAAGTGTAACAAAAGGCACGGCACGGCAAGGGGAAACAAGGCGAAGGGACGGCAACGCACGGCTAGGCAATGCACGGCCAGGCAAGGAAAGGGTAACGCACGTCAAGGCACGGTGAGGCAAGGCAAGTCTAATGCACGACAATACAAGGCTAGGCAATGCACGGAAGGCAAGCAAAGAGTAACGGAAGGCAAGGAATGCAAGGCAAAGCAAGGCAACGCAAGCAAGGCTATGGCAAGGTGAAAAAAGGCTAAAGCACGACAACGCAAGGCTACGCAATGCACGGAAGGCAAGCAAAGAGTAACGGAAGGCAAGGAAGGCCAGGGAAAGCAAGGCAAGGCAAGGGTAACGAAAGGAAAGGCACGGCAAGGGGAAACAAGGCTAAGGCACGACAACGCACGGCTAGGCAATGAACGGCAAGGCAAGGAATGGGTAACGTAAGGCAAGGCACGGTAAGGCAAGGCAAGGCTAATGCACGACAACGCAGGGCTAGGCAATGCACGGCAAGGCAAGGAAAGGGTAACGCAAGGGAAGGCACGGTCAGACGAGGCAAGGCTAAGGCACGACAACGCAAGTCTAGGCAATGCACGGAAGGCAAGCAAAGAGTAACGGATGGCAAGGAAGGCAAGGGAAAGCAAGGCAAGGCAAGGGTAACGGAAGGAAACGCACGGCAAGGGGAAACAAGGCTAAGGCACGACAACGCACGGCTAGGCAATGCACGGCAAGGCAAGGAAAGGGTAACGCAAGGCAAGGCACGGTGAGGCAAGGCAAGGCTAATGCACGACAACGCACGGCTAGGCAATGCACGACAAGGCAAGGAAAGGGTAACGCAAGGGAAGGAACGGTCAGACGAGGCAAGGCTAAGGCACGACAACGCAAGGCTAGGCAATGCACGGAAGGCACGCAAAGAGTAACGGAAGGCAAGGAAGGCAAGGGAAAGCAAGGCAAGGCAAGTGTAACAAAAGGCACGGCACGGCAAGGGGAAACAAGGCTAAGGCACGATAACGCACGGCTAGGCAATGCACGGCAAGGCAAGGAAAGGGTAACGCAAGGCAAGGTACGGTCAGGCAAGGCAAGGCTAATGCACGACAACGCAAGGCTAGGCAGTGCACGGTAAGACAAGGAAAGAGAAACGGAAGGAAAGGAAGGCAAGGCAAATCCAGGCAAGGCAAGTGTAACAAAAGGCACGGCACGGCAAGGGGAAACAAGGCTAAGGCACGACAACGCACGCCTAGGCAATGCACGGCAAGGCAAGGAAAGGGTAACGCAAGGCAAGGCACGGTGAGGCAAGGCAAGGCTAATGCACGACAACGCACGGCTAGGCAATGCACGGCAAGGCAAGGAAAGGCTAACGCAAGGCAAGGCACGGTCAGGCGAGGCAAGGCTAAGGCACGACAACGCAAGGCTAGGCAATGCACGGAAGGCAAGCAAAGAGTAACGGAAGGCAAGGAAGTCCAGGGAAAGCAAGGCAAGGCAAGGGCAACGGAAGGAAAGGCACGGCAAGGGGAAACAAGGCTAAGGCACGACAACGCACGGCTAGGCAATGAACGGCAAGGCAAGGAAAGGGTAACGCAAGGCAAGGCACGGTGAGGCAAGGCAAGGCTAATGCACGACAACGCAGGGCTAGGCAATGCACGGCAAGGCAAGGAAAGGGTAACGCAAGGGAAGGCACGGTCAGACGAGGCAAGGCTAAGGCACGACAACGCAAGGCTAGGCAATGCACGGAAGGCAAGCAAAGAGTAACGGAAGGCAAGGAAGGCAAGGGAAAGCAAGGCAAGGCAAGGGTAACGGAAGGAAACGCACGGCAAGGGGAAACAAGGCTAAGGCACGACAACGCACGGCTGGGCAATGCACGGCAAGGCAAGGAAAGGGTAACGCAAGGCAAGGCACGGTGAGGCAAGGCAAGGCTAATGCACGACAACGCACGGATAGGCAATGCACGGCAAGGCAAGGAAAGGGTAACGCAAGGGAAGGCACGGTCAGACGAGGCAAGGCTAAGGCACGACAACGCAAGGCTAGGCAATGCACGGAAGGCACGCAAAGAGTAACAGAAGGCAAGGAAGGCAAGGGAAAGCAAGGCAAGGAAAGGGTAACAGAAGGAACGGCTCGGCAAGGGGAAACAAGGCTAAGGGACGGCAACGCACGGCTAGGCAATGCACGGCAAGGCAAGGAAAGGGTAACGCAAGGGAAGGCACGGTCAGACGAGGCAAGGTTAAGGCACGACAACGCAAGGCTAGGCAATGCACGGAAGGCAAGCAAAGAGGAACGGAGGGCAAGGAAGGCAAGGGAAAGCAAGGCAAGGCAAGGGTAACAGAAGGAACGGCTCGGCAAGGGGAAACAAGGCTAAGGGACGGCAACGCACGACTAGGCAATGCACGGCCAGCCAAGGAAAGGGTAACGCAAGGCAAGGCACGGTCAGGGAAGGCAAGGCTAATGCACGACAACGCAAGGGTAGGCAGTGCCCGGTAAGGCAAGGAAAGAGTAACGGAAGGAAAGGAAGGCAAGTCAAATCCAATGCAAGGCAAGTGTAACAAAAGGCACGGCACGGCAAGGGAAACAAGGCTAAGGCACGACAACGCACGGCTAGGCAATGCACGGCAAGGCAAGGAAAGGCTAACGCAAGGCAAGGCACGGTGAGGGAAGGCAAGGCTAATGCACGACAACGCACGGCTAGGCAATGCACGGCAAGGCAAGGAAAGGGTAACGGAAGGCAAGGAAGGCAAGGGAAAGCAAGGCAAGGCAAGGGTAACGGAAGGAAACGCACGGCAAGGGGAAACAAGGCTAAGGCACGACAACGCACGGCTAGGCAATGAACGGCAAGGCAAGGAAAGGGTAACCCAAGGCAAGGCACGGTGAGGCAAGGAAAGGCTAATGCACGACAACGCAGGGCTAGGCAATACACGGCAAGGCAAGGAAAGGGTAACGCAAGGGAAGGCACGGTCAGACGAGGCAAGGCTAAGGCAAGACAACGTAAGGCTAGGCAATGCACGGAAGGCAAGCAAAGAGTAACGGAAGGCAAGGAAGGCAAGGGAAAGCAAGCACGGCAAGGGTAACGGAAGGAAACGAACGGCAAGGGGAATCAAGGCTAAGGCACGACAACGCACGGCTAGGCAATGCACGGCAAGGCAAGCAAAGAGTAACGGAAGGCAAGGAAGGCAAGGGAAAGCAAGGGAAGGCAAGGGTAACAGAAGGAACGGCTCGGCAAGGGCAAACAAGGCTAAGGCACGGCAACGCACGGCTAGGCAATGCACGGCCAGCCAAGGAAAGGGTAACGCAAGGCAAGGCACGGTCAGGCAAGGCAAGGCTAATGCACGACAACGCAAGGCTAGGCAGTGCACGGAAAGGCAAGGAAAGAGTAACGGAAGGAAAGGAAGGCAAGGCAAATCCAGGCAAGGCAAGTGTAACAAAAGGCACGGCAAGGCAAGGGGAAACAAGGCTAAGGCACGACAACGCACGGCTAGGCAATGCACGGCAAGGCAAGGAAAGGGTAACGCAAGGCAAGGCACGGTGAGGCAAGGCAAGTCTAATGCACGACAACGCACGGCTAGGCAATGCACGGCAAGGCAAGGAAAGGCTAACGGAAGGCAAGGCACGGTCAGGCGAGGCAAGGCTAAGGCACGACAACGCACGGCTAGGCAATGCACGGCAAGGCAAGGAAAGGGTAACGCAAGGGAAGGCACGGTCAGACGAGGCAAGGCTAAGGCACGACAACGCAAGGCTAGGCAATGCACGGAAGGCAAGCAAAGAGTAACGGAAGGCAAGGAAGACAAGGGAAAGCAAGGCAAGGCAAGGGTAGCAGAAGGAACGGCTCGGCAAGGGGAAACAAGGCTAAGGGACGGCAACGCACGGTTAGGCAATGCACGGCCAGCCAAGGAAAGGGTAACGCAAGGCAAGGCACGGTCAGGCAAGGCAAGGCTAATGCACGACAACACAAGGCAAGGCAATGCACGGTAAGGCAAGGAACGAGAAACGGAAGGAAAGGAAGGCAAGGCAAATCCAGGCAAGGCAAGTGTAACAAAAGGCACGGCACGGCAAGGGGAAACAAGGCTAAGTCACGACAACGCACGGCTAGGCATTGCACGGCAAGGCAAGGAAAGGCTAACGCAAGGCAAGGCACGGTCAGGCGAGGCAAGGCTAAGGCACGACAACGCAAGGCTAGGCAATGCACGGAAGGAAGCAAAGAGTAACGTATGGCAAGGAAGGCAAGGGAAAGCAAGGCAAGGCAAGGGTAACGGAAGGAACGGCACGGCAAGGGGAAACAAGGCTAAGGCACGACAGCGCACGGCTAGGCAATGCACGGCAAGGCAAGGAAAGGGTAACGCAAGGCAAGGAACTGTCAGGCGAGGCAAGGCTAAGGCACGACAACGCAAGGCTAGGCAATGCACGCAAGGTAAGCAAAGAGAAACGTAAGGCAAGGAAAGCAAGGGAAAGCAAGGCAAGGTAAGGGTAAGGGAAGGAACGGCACGGCAAGGGGAAACCAGGCTAAGGCACGACAACGCACGGCTAGGCAATGCACGGCAAGGCAAGGAAAGGGTAACGCAAGGGAAGGCACGGTCAGACGAGGCAAGGCTAAGGCACGACAACGCAAGGCTAGGCAATGCACGGAAGGCAAGCAAAGAGTAACGGAAGGCAAGGAAGGCAAGGGAAAGCAAGGCAAGGCAAGGGTAACAGAAAGAACGGCTCGGCAAGGGGAAACAAGGCTAAGGGACGGCAACGCACGGCTAGGCAATGCACGGCCAGCCAAGGAAAGGGTAACGCAAGGCAAGGCACGGTCAGGCAAGGCAAGGCTAATGCACGACAACGCAAGGCTAGGCAGTGCACGGTAAGGCAAGGAAAGAGTAACGGAAGGAAAGGAAGGAAAGGCAAATCCAGGCAAGGCAAGTGTAAAAAAAGGCACGGCACAGCAAGGGGAAACAAGGCTAAGGCACGACAACGCACGCCTAGGCAATGCACTGCAAGTCAAGGAAAGGCTAACGCAAGGCAAGGCACGGTGAGGCAAGGCAAGGCTAATGCACGACAACGCACTGCTAGGCAATGCACGGCAAGGCAAGGAAAGGGTAACGCCAGGGAATGCACGGTCAGGCGAGGCAAGGCTAAGGAACGACAACGCAAGGCTAGACAATGCACGGAAGGCAAGCAAAGAGTAACGGAAGGCAAGGAATGCAAGGCAAAGCAAGGCAACGCAAGCAAGGCTATGGCAAGGTGAAAAAAGTCTAAAGCACGACAACGCAAGTCTACGCAATGCACGGAAGGCAAGCAAAGAGTAACGGAAGGCAAGGAAGTCCAGGGAAAGCAAGGCAAGGCAAGGGCAACGGAAGGAAAGGCACGGCAAGGGGAAACAAGGCTAAGGCACGACAACGCACGGCTAGGCAATGAACGGCAAGGCAAGGAAAGGGTAACGCAAGGCAAGGCACGGTGAGGCAAGGCAAGGCTAATGCACGACAACGCAGGGCTAGGCAATGCACGGCAAGGCAAGGAAAGGGTAACGCAAGGGAAGGCACGGTCAGACGAGGCAAGGCTAAGGCACGACAACGCAAGGCTAGGCAATGCACGGAAGGCAAGCAAAGAGTAACGGAAGGCAAGGAAGGAAAGGGAAAGCAAGGCAAGGCAAGGGTAACGGAAGGAAACGCACGGCAAGGGGAAACAAGGCTAAGGCACGACAACGCACGGCTGGGCAATGCACGGCAAGGCAAGGAAAGGGTAACGCAAGGCAAGGCACGGTGAGGCAAGGCAAGGCTAATGCACGACAACGCACGGCTAGGCAATGCACGGCAAGGCAAGGAAAGGGTAACGCAAGGGAAGGCACGGTCAGACGAGGAAAGGCTAAGGCACGACAACGCAAGGCTAGGCAATACACGGAAGGCAAGCAAAGAGTAACAGAAGGCAAGGAATGCAAGGCAAAGCAAGGCAACGCAAGCAAGGCTATGGCAAGGTGAAAAAAGTCTAAAGCACGACAACGCAAGTCTACGCAATGCACGGAAGGCAAGCAAAGAGTAACGGAAGGCAAGTAAGGCCAGGGAAAGCAAGGCAAGGCAAGGGTAACTGAAGGAAAGGCACGGCAAGGGGAAACAAGGCTAAGGCAATACAACGCACGGCTAGGCAATGCACAGCAAGGCAAGGAAAGGGTAACGCAAGGCAAGGCACGGTGAGGCAAGGCAAGGCTAATGCACGACAACGCACGGCTAGGCAATGCACGACAAGGCAAGGAAAGGGTAACGCAAGGGAAGGCACGGTCAGACGAGGCAAGGCTAAGGCACGACAACGCAAGGCTAGGCAATGCACGGAAGGCAAGCAAAGAGTAACGGAAGGCAAGGAAGGCAAGGGAAAGCAAGGCAAGGCAAGGGTAACGGAAGGAACGGCACGGCAAGGGGAAACAAGGCTAAGGCACGACAACGCAGGACTAGGCAATGCACGGCAAGGCAAGGAAAGGGTAACGCAAGGCAAGGCACTGTCAGGCCAGGGAAGGCTAATGCACGACAACGCAAGGCTAGGCAGTGCACGGCTAGGAAGAGAAAGAGTAACGGAAGGAAAGGAAGGCAAGGCAAAGCAAGGCAAGGCAAGTGTAACAAAAGGCACGGCACGGCAAGGGGAAACAAGGCGAAGGGACGGCAACGCACGGCTAGGCAATGCACGGCCAGGCAAGGAAAGGGTAACGCACGTCAAGGCACGGTGAGGCAAGGCAAGTCTAATGCACGACAATACAAGGCTAGGCAATGCACGGAAGGCAAGCAAAGAGTAACGGAAGGCAAGGAATGCAAGGCAAAGCAAGGCAACGCAAGCAAGGCTATGGCAAGGTGAAAAAAGGCTAAAGCACGACAACGCAAGGCTACGCAATGCACGGAAGGCAAGCAAAGAGTAACGGAAGGCAAGGAAGGCCAGGGAAAGCAAGGCAAGGCAAGGGTAACGAAAGGAAAGGCACGGCAAGGGGAAACAAGCCTAAGGCACGACAACGCACGGCTAGGCAATGAACGGCAAGGCAAGGAATGGGTAACGCAAGGCAAGGCACGGTAAGGCAAGGCAAGGCTAATGCACGACAAGGCAGGGCTAGGCAATGCACGGCAAGGCAATTAAAGGGTAACGGAAGGGAAGGCACGGTCAGACGAGGCAAGGCTAAGGCACGACAACGCAAGTCTAGGCAATGCACGGAAGGCAAGCAAAGAGTAACGGATGGCAAGGAAGGCAAGGGAAAGCAAGGCAAGGCAAGGGTAACGGAAGGAAACGCACGGCAAGGGGAAACAAGGCTAAGGCACGACAACGCACGGCTAGGCAATGCACGGCAAGGCAAGGAAAGGGTAACGCAAGGCAAGGCACGGTGAGGCAAGGCAAGGCTAATGCACGACAACGCACGGCTAGGCAATGCACGACAAGGCAAGGAAAGGGTAACGCAAGGGAAGGAACGGTCAGACGAGGCAAGGCTAAGGCACGACAACGCAAGGCTAGGCAATGCACGGAAGGCACGCAAAGAGTAACGGAAGGCAAGGAAGGCAAGGGAAAGCAAGGCAAGGCAAGTGTAACGGAAGGCACGGCACGGCAAGGGGAAACAAGGCTAAGGCACGATAACGCACGGCTAGGCAATGCACGGCAAGGCAACGAAAGGGTAACGCAAGGCAAGGTACGGTCAGGCAAGGCAAGGCTAATGCACGACAACGCAAGGCTAGGCAGTGCACGGTAAGACAAGGAAATAGAGACGGAAGGAAAGGAAGGCAAGGCAAATCCAGGCAAGGGAAGTGTAACAAAAGGCACGGCACGGCAAGGGGAAACAAGGCTAAGGCACGACAACGCACGGCTAGGCAATGCACGGCAAGGCAAGGAAAGGGTAACGCAAGGCAAGGCACGGTGAGGCAAGGCAAGGCTAATGCACGACAACGCACGGCTAGGCAATGCACGGCAAGGCAAGGAAAGGCTAACGCAAGGCAAGGCACGGTCAGGCGAGGCAAGGCTAAGGCACGACAACGCAAGGCTAGGCAATGCACGGAAGGCAAGCAAAGAGTAACGGAAGGCAAGGAAGTCCAGGGAAAGCAAGGCAAGGCAAGGGCAACGGAAGGAAAGGCACGGCAAGGGGAAACAAGGCTAAGGCACGACAACGCACGGCTAGGCAATGAACGGCAAGGCAAGGAAAGGGTAACTCAAGGCAAGGCACGGTGAGGCAAGGCAAGGCTAATGCACGACAACGCAGGGCTAGGCAATGCACGGCAAGGCAAGGAAAGGGTAACGCAAGGGAAGGCACGGTCAGACGAGGCAAGGCTAAGGCACGACAACGCAAGGCTAGGCAATGCACGGAAGGCAAGCAAAGAGTAACGGAAGGCAAGGAAGGCAAGGGAAAGCAAGGCAAGGCAAGGGTAACGGAAGGAAACGCACGGCAAGGGGAAACAAGGCTAAGGCACGACAACGCACGGCTGGGCAATGCACGGCAAGGCAAGGAAAGGGTAACGCAAGGCAAGGCACGGTGAGGCAAGGCAAGGCTAATGCACGACAACGCACGGATAGGCAATGCACGGCAAGGCAAGGAAAGGGTAACGCAAGGGAAGGCACGGTCAGACGAGGCAAGGCTAAGGCACGACAACGCAAGGCTAGGAAATGCACGGAAGGCACGCAAAGAGTAACAGAAGGCAAGGAAGGCAAGGGAAAGCAAGGCAAGGAAAGGGTAACAGAAGGAACGGCTCGGCAAGGGGAAACAAGGCTAAGGGACGGCAACGCACGGCTAGGCAATGCACGGCAAGGCAAGGAAAGGGTAACGCAAGGGAAGGCACGGTCAGACGAGGCAAGGTTAAGGCACGACAACGCAAGGCTAGGCAATGCACGGAAGGCAAGCAAAGAGGAACGGAGGGCAAGGAAGGCAAGGGAAAGCAAGGCAAGGCAAGGGTAACAGAAGGAACGGCTCGGCAAGGGGAAACAAGGCTAAGGGACGGCAACGCACGACTAGGCAATGCACGGCCAGCCAAGGAAAGGGTAACGCAAGGCAAGGCACGGTCAGGGAAGGCAAGGCTAATGCACGACAACGCAAGGGTAGGCAGTGCCCGGTAAGGCAAGGAAAGAGTAACGGAAGGAAAGGAAGGCAAGTCAAATCCAATGCAAGGCAAGTGTAACAAAAGGCACGGCACGGCAAGGGAAACAAGGCTAAGGCACGACAACGCACGGCTAGGCAATGCACGGCAAGGCAAGGAAAGGCTAACGCAAGGCAAGGCACGGTGAGGGAAGGCAAGGCTAATGCACGACAACGCACGGCTAGGCAATGCACGGCAAGGCAAGGAAAGGGTAACGGAAGGCAAGGAAGGCAAGGGAAAGCAAGGCAAGGAAAGGGTAACGGAAGGAAACGCACGGCAAGGGGAAACAAGGCTAAGGCACGACAACGCACGGCTAGGCAATGAACGGCAAGGCAAAGAAAGGGTAACCCAAGGCAAGGCACGGTGAGGCAAGGAAAGGCTAATGCACGACAACGCAGGGCTAGGCAATACACGGCAAGGCAAGGAAAGGGTAACGCAAGGGAAGGCACGGTCAGACGAGGCAAGACTAAGGCAAGACAACGTAAGGCTAGGCAATGCACGGAAGGCAAGCAAAGAGTAACGGAAGGCAAGGAAGGCAAGGGAAAGCAAGCACGGCAAGGGTAACGGAAGGAAACGAACGGCAAGGGGAATCAAGGCTAAGGCACGACAACGCACGGCTAGGCAATGCACGGCAAGGCAAGCAAAGAGTAACGGAAGGCAAGGAAGGCAAGGGAAAGCAAGGGAAGGCAAGGGTAACAGAAGGAACGGCTCGGCAAGGGCAAACAAGGCTAAGGCACGGCAACGCACGGCTAGGCAATGCACGGCCAGCCAAGGAAAGGGTAACGCAAGGCAAGGCATGGTCAGGCAAGGCAAGGCTAATGCACGACAACGCAAGGCTAGGCAGTGCACGGAAAGGCAAGGAAAGAGTAACGGAAGGAAAGGAAGGCAAGGCAAATCCAGGCAAGGCAAGTGTAACAAAAGGCACGGCAAGGCAAGGGGAAACAAGGCTAAGGCACGACAACGCACGGCTAGACAATGCACGGCAAGGCAAGGAAAGGGTAACGCAAGGCAAGGCACGGTGAGGCAAGGCAAGTCTAATGCACGACAACACACGGCTAGGCAATGCACGGCAAGGCAAGGAAAGGCTAACGGAAGGCAAGGCACGGTCAGGCGAGGCAAGGCTAAGGCACGACAACGCACGGCTAGGCAATGCACGGCAAGGCAAGGAAAGGGTAACGCAAGGGAAGGCACGGTCAGACGAGGCAAGGCTAAGGCACGACAACGCAAGGCTAGGCAATGCACGGAAGGCAAGCAAAGAGTAACGGAAGGCAAGGAAGACAAGGGAAAGCAAGGCAAGGCAAGGGTAACAGAAGGAACGGCTCGGCAAGGGGAAACAAGGCTAAGGGACGGCAACGCACGGTTAGGCAATGCACGGCCAGCCAAGGAAAGGGTAACGCAAGGCAAGGCACGGTCAGGCAAGGCAAGGCTAATGCACGACAACACAAGGCAAGGCAATGCACGGTAAGGCAAGGAACGAGAAACGGAAGGAAAGGAAGGCAAGGCAAATCCAGGCAAGGCAAGTGTAACAAAAGGCACGGCACGGCAAGGGGAAACAAGGCTAAGTCACGACAACGCACGGCTAGGCATTGCACGGCAAGGCAAGGAAAGGCTAACGCAAGGCAAGGCACGGTCAGGCGAGGCAAGGCTAAGGCACGACAACGCAAGGCTAGGCAATGCACGGAAGGAAGCAAAGAGTAACGTATGGCAAGGAAGGCAAGGGAAAGCAAGGCAAGGCAAGGGTAACGGAAGGAACGGCACGGCAAGGGGAAACAAGGCTAAGGCACGACAGCGCACGGCTAGGCAATGCACGGCAAGGCAAGGAAAGGGTAACGCAAGGCAAGGAACTGTCAGGCGAGGCAAGGCTAAGGCACGACAACGCAAGGCTAGGCAATGCACGCAAGGTAAGCAAAGAGAAACGTAAGGCAAGGAAAGCAAGGGAAAGCAAGGCAAGGTAAGGGTAAGGGAAGGAACGGCACGGCAAGGGGAAACCAGGCTAAGGCACGACAACGCACGGCTAGGCAATGCACGGCAAGGCAAGGAAAGGGTAACGCAAGGGAAGGCACGGTCAGACGAGGCAAGGCTAAGGCACGACAACGCAAGGCTAGGCAATGCACGGAAGGCAAGCAAAGAGTAACGGAAGGCAAGGAAGGCAAGGGAAAGCAAGGCAAGGCAAGGGTAACAGAAAGAACGGCTCGGCAAGGGGAAACAAGGCTAAGGGACGGCAACGCACGGCTAGGCAATGCACGGCCAGCCAAGGAAAGGGTAACGCAAGGCAAGGCACGGTCAGGCAAGGCAAGGCTAATGCACGACAACGCAAGGCTAGGCAGTGCACGGTAAGGCAAGGAAAGAGTAACGGAAGGAAAGGAAGGAAAGGCAAATCCAGGCAAGGCAAGTGTAAAAAAAGGCACGGCACAGCAAGGGGAAACAAGGCTAAGGCACGACAACGCACGCCTAGGCAATGCACTGCAAGTCAAGGAAAGGCTAACGCAAGGCAAGGCACGGTGAGGCAAGGCAAGGCTAATGCACGACAACGCACTGCTAGGCAATGCACGGCAAGGCAAGGAAAGGGTAACGCCAGGGAATGCACGGTCAGGCGAGGCAAGGCTAAGGAACGACAACGCAAGGCTAGACAATGCACGGAAGGCAAGCAAAGAGTAACGGAAGGCAAGGAATGCAAGGCAAAGCAAGGCAACGCAAGCAAGGCTATGGCAAGGTGAAAAAAGTCTAAAGCACGACAACGCAAGTCTACGCAATGCACGGAAGGCAAGCAAAGAGTAACGGAAGGCAAGGAAGTCCAGGGAAAGCAAGGCAAGGCAAGGGCAACGGAAGGAAAGGCACGGCAAGGGGAAACAAGGCTAAGGCACGACAACGCACGGCTAGGCAATGAACGGCAAGGCAAGGAAAGGGTAACGCAAGGCAAGGCACGGTGAGGCAAGGCAAGGCTAATGCACGACAACGCAGGGCTAGGCAATGCACGGCAAGGCAAGGAAAGGGTAACGCAAGGGAAGGCACGGTCAGACGAGGCAAGGCTAAGGCACGACAACGCAAGGCTAGGCAATGCACGGAAGGCAAGCAAAGAGTAACGGAAGGCAAGGAAGGAAAGGGAAAGCAAGGCAAGGCAAGGGTAACGGAAGGAAACGCACGGCAAGGGGAAACAAGGCTAAGGCACGACAACGCACGGCTGGGCAATGCACGGCAAGGCAAGGAAAGGGTAACGCAAGGCAAGGCACGGTGAGGCAAGGCAAGGCTAATGCACGACAACGCACGGCTAGGCAATGCACGGCAAGGCAAGGAAAGGGTAACGCAAGGGAAGGCACGGTCAGACGAGGAAAGGCTAAGGCACGACAACGCAAGGCTAGGCAATACACGGAAGGCAAGCAAAGAGTAACAGAAGGCAAGGAATGCAAGGCAAAGCAAGGCAACGCAAGCAAGGCTATGGCAAGGTGAAAAAAGTCTAAAGCACGACAACGCAAGTCTACGCAATGCACGGAAGGCAAGCAAAGAGTAACGGAAGGCAAGTAAGGCCAGGGAAAGCAAGGCAAGGCAAGGGTAACTGAAGGAAAGGCACGGCAAGGGGAAACAAGGCTAAGGCAATACAACGCACGGCTAGGCAATGCACAGCAAGGCAAGGAAAGGGTAACGCAAGGCAAGGCACGGTGAGGCAAGGCAAGGCTAATGCACGACAACGCACGGCTAGGCAATGCACGACAAGGCAAGGAAAGGGTAACGCAAGGGAAGGCACGGTCAGACGAGGCAAGGCTAAGGCACGACAACGCAAGGCTAGGCAATGCACGGAAGGCAAGCAAAGAGGAACGGAAGGCAAGGAAGGCAAGGGTAAGCAAGGCAAGGCAAGGGTAACGGAAGGAAACGCACGGCAAGCGGAAACAAGGCTAATGCACGGCAACGCACGGCTAGGCAATGCACGGCCAGCCAAGGAAATGGTAACGCAAGGCAAGGCACGGTCAGGCAAGGCAAGGCTAATGCACGACAACGCAAGGCTAGGCAGTGCACGGTAATGCAAGGAAAGAGTAACGGAAGGAAAGGAAGGCAAGGCAAATCCAGGCAAGGCAAGTGTAACAAAAGGCACGGCACGGCAAGGGGAAACAAATCTAAGGCACGACAACGCACGGCTAGGCCATTCACGGCAAAGCAAGGAAAGGCTAACGCAAGGCAAGGCACGGTCAGGAGAGGAAAGGCTAAGGCACGACAACGCAAGGCTAGGCAATGCACGGAAGGCAATCAAAGAGTAACGGAAGGCAAGGAAGGCAAGGGAAAGCAAGGCAAGGCAAGGGTAACGGAAGGAACGGCACGGCAAGGGGAAACAAGGCTAAGGCACGACAACGCAGGACTAGGCAATGCACGGCAAGGCAAGGAAAGGGTAACTCAAGGCAAGGCACTGTCAGGCGAGGGAAGGCTAATGCACGACAACGCAAGGCTAGGCAGTGCACGGCTAGGCAGGGAAAGAGTAACGGAAGGAAAGGAAGGCAAGGCAAAGCAAGGCAAGGCAAGTGTAACAAAAGGCACGGCACGGCAAGGGGAAACAAGGCGAAGGGACGGCAACGCACGGCTAGGCAATGCACGGCCAGGCAAGGAAAGGGTAACGCACGTCAAGGCACGGTGAGGCAAGGCAAGTCTAATGCACGACAATACAAGGCTAGGCAATGCACGGAAGGCAAGCAAAGAGTAACGGAAGGCAAGGAATGCAAGGCAAAGCAAGGCAACGCAAGCAAGGCTATGGCAAGGTGAAAAAAGGCTAAGGCACGACAACGCAAGGCTAGACAATGCACGGAAGGCAAGCAAAGAGTAACGGAAGGCAAGGAATGCAAAGCAAAGCAAGGCAACGCAAGCAAGGCTATGGCAAGGTGAAAAAAGGCTAAAGCACGACAACGCAAGGCTACGCAATGCACGGAAGGCAAGCAAAGAGTAACGGAAGGCAAGGAAGGCCAGGGAAAGCAAGGCAAGGCAAGGGTAACGAAAGGAAAGGCACGGCAAGGGGAAACAAGGCTAAGGCACGACAACGCACGGCTAGGCAATGAACGGCAAGGCAAGGAATGGGTAACGTAAGGCAAGGCACGGTAAGGCAAGGCAAGGCTAATGCACGACAAGGCAGGGCTAGGCAATGCACGGCAAGGCAAGGAAAGGGTAACGCAAGGGAAGGCACGGTCAGACGAGGCAAGGCTAAGGCACGACAACGCAAGTCTAGGCAATGCACGGAAGGCAAGCAAAGAGTAACGGATGGCAAGGAAGGCAAGGGAAAGCAAGGCAAGGCAAAGGTAACGGAAGGAAACGCACGGCAAGGGGAAACAAGGCTAAGGCACGACAACGCACGGCTAGGCAATGCACGGCAAGGCAAGGAAAGGGTAACGCAAGGCAAGGCACGGTGAGGCAAGGCAAGGCTAATGCACGACAACGCACGGCTAGGCAATGCACGACAAGGCAAGGAAAGGGTAACGCAAGGGAATAAACGGTCAGACGAGGCAAGGCTAAGGCACGACAACGCAAGGCTAGGCAATGCACGGAAGGCACGCAAAGAGTAACGGAAGGCAAGGAAGGCAAGGGAAAGCAAGGCAAGGCAAGTGTAACAAAACGCACGGCACGGCAAGGGGAAACAAGGCTAAGGCACGACAACGCACGGCTAGGCAATGCACGGCAAGGCAACGAAAGGGTAACGCAAGGCAAGGTACGGTCAGGCAATGCAAGGCTAATGCACGACAACGCAAGGCTAGGTAGTGCACGGTAAGACAAGGAAAGAGAAACGGAAGGAAAGGAAGGCAAGGCAAATCCAGGCAAGGGAAGTGTAACAAAAGGCACGGCACGGCAAGGGGAAACAAGGCTAAGGCACGACAACGCACTGCTAGGCAATGCACGGCAAGGCAAGGAAAGGGTAACGCAAGGCAAGGCACGGTGAGGCAAGGCAAGGCTAATGCACGACAACGCACGGCTAGGCAATGCACGGCAAGGCAAGGAAAGGCTAACGCAAGGCAAGGCACGGTCAGGCGAGGCAAGGCTAAGGCACGACAACGCAAGGCTAGGCAATGCACGGAAGGCAAGCAAAGAGTAACGGAAGGCAAGGAAGTCCAGGGAAAGCAAGGCAAGGCAAGGGCAACGGAAGGAAAGGCACGGCAAGGGGAAACAAGGCTAAGGCACGACAACGCACGGCTAGGCAATGCACGGCAAGGCAAGGAAAGGGTAACGCAAGGGAAGGCACGGTCAGACGAGGCAAGGTTAAGGCACGACAACGCACGGCTAGGCAATGCACGGAAGGCAAGCAAAGAGGAACGGAGGGCAAGGAAAGCAAGGGAAAGCAAGGCAAGGCAAGGGTAACAGAAGGAACGGCTCGGCAAGGGGAAACAAGGCTAAGGGACGGCAACGCACGACTAGGCAATGCACGGCCAGCCAAGGAAAGGGTAACGCAAGGGAAGGCACGGTCAGACGAGGCAAGGCTAAGGCACGACAACGCAAGGCTAGGCAATGCACGGAAGGCAAGCAAAGAGTAACGGAAGGCAAGGAAGGCAAGGGAAAGCAAGGCAAGGCAAGGGTAACGGAAGGAAACGCACGGCAAGGGGAAACAAGGCTAAGGCACGACAACGCACGGCTGGGCAATGCACGGCAAGGCAAGGAAAGGGTAACGCAAGGGAAGGCACGGTCAGACGAGGCAAGGTTAAGGCACGACAACGCACGGCTAGGCAATGCACGGCAAGGCAAGCAAAGAGGAACGGAAGGCAAGGAAAGCAAGGGAAAGCAAGGCAAGGCAAGGGTAACAGAAGGAACGGCTCGGCAAGGGGAAACAAGGCTAAGGGACGGCAACGCACGACTAGGCAATGCACGGCCAGCCAAGGAAAGGGTAACGCAAGGCAAGGCACGGTCAGGCAAGGCAAGGCTAATGCACGACAACGCAAGGGTAGGCAGTGCCCGGTAAGGCAAGGAAAGAGTAACGGAAGGAAAGGAAGGCAAGTCAAATCCAATGCAAGGCAAGTGTAACAAAAGGCACGGCACGGCAAGGGGAAACAAGGCGAAGGGACGGCAACGCACGGCTAGGCAATGCACGGCCAGGCAAGGAAAGGGTAACGCAAGGCAAGGCACGGTGAGGCAAGGCAAGTCTAATGCACGACAATACAAGGCTAGGCAATGCACGGAAGGCAAGCAAAGAGTAACGGAAGGCAAGGAATGCAAGGCAAAGCAAGGCAACGCAAGCAAGGCTATGGCAAGGTGAAAAAAGGCTAAGGCACGACAACGCAAGGCTAGACAATGCACGGAAGGCAAGCAAAGAGTAACGGAAGGCAAGGAATGCAAGGCAAAGCAAGGAAACGCAAGTAAGGCTATGGCAAGGTGAAAAAAGGCTAAAGCACGACAACGCAAAGCTACGCAATGCACGGAAGGCAAGCAAAGAGTAACGGAAGGCAAGGAAGGCCAGGGAAAGCAAGGCAAGGCAAGGGTAACGAAAGGAAAGGCACGGCAAGGGGAAACAAGGCTAAGGCACGACAACGCACGGCTAGGCAATGAACGGCAAGGCAAGGAATGGGTAATGTAAGGCAAGGCACGGTAAGGCAAGGCAAGGCTAATGCACGACAACGCAGGGCTAGGCAATGCACGGCAAGGCAAGGAAAGGGTAACGCAAGGGAAGGCACGGTCAGACGAGGCAAGGCTAAGGCACGACAACGCAAGTCTAGGCAATGCACGGAAGGCAAGCAAAGAGTAACGGATGGAAAGGAAGGCAAGGGAAAGCAAGGCAAGGCAAGGGTACCGGAAGGAAACGCACGGCAAGGGGAAACAAGGCTAAGGCACGACAACGCACGGCTAGGCAATGCACGGCAAGGCAAGGAAAGGGTAACGCAAGGCAAGGCACGGTCAGGCAAGGCAAGGCTAATGCACGACAACGCAAGGCTAGGCAGTGCACGGTAAGACAAGGAAAGAGAAACGGAAGGAAAGGAAGGCAAGGCAAATCCAGGCAAGGCAAGTGTAACAAAAGGCACGGCACGGCAAGGGGAAACAAGGCTAAGGCACGACAACGCACGCCTAGGCAATGCACGGCAAGGCAAGGAAAGGGTAACGCAAGGCAAGGCACGGTGAGGCAAGGCAAGGCTAATGCACGACAACGCACGGCTAGGCAATGCACGGCAAGGCAAGGAAAGGCTAACGCAAGGCAAGGCACGGTCAGGCGAGGCAAGGCTAAGGCACGACAACGCAAGGCTAGGCAATGCACGGAAGGCAAGCAAAGAGTAACGGAAGGCAAGGAAGTCCAGGGAAAGCAAGGCAAGGCAAAGACAACGGAAGGAAAGGCACGGCAAGGGGAAACAAGGCTAAGGCACGACAACGCACGGCTAGGCAATGAACGGCAAGGCAAGGAAAGGGTAACGCAAGGCAAGGCACGGTGAGGCAAGGCAAGGCTAATGCACGACAACGCAGGGCTAGGCAATGCACGGCAAGGCAAGGAAAGGGTAACGCAAGGGAAGGCACGGTCAGACGAGGCAAGGCTAAGGCACGACAACGCAAGGCTAGGCAATGCACGGAAGGCAAGCAAAGAGTAACGGAAGGCAAGGAAGGCAAGGGAAAGCAAGGCAAGGCAAGGGTAACGGAAGGAAACGCACGGCAAGGGGAAACAAGGCTAAGGCACGACAACGCACGGCTGGGCAATGCACGGCAAGGCAAGGAAAGGGTAACGCAAGGCAAGGCACGGTGAGGCAAGGCAAGGCTAATGCACGACAACGCACGGCTAGGCAATGCACGGCAAGGCAAGGAAAGGGTAACGCAAGGGAAGGCACGGTCAGACGAGGCAAGGCTAAGGCACGACAACGCAAGGCTAGGCAATGCACGGAAGGCAAGCAAAGAGTAACAGAAGGCAAGGAATGCAAGGCAAAGCAAGGCAACGCAAGCAAGGCTATGGCAAGGTGAAAAAAGTCTAAAGCACGACAACGCAAGTCTACGCAATGCACGGAAGGCAAGCAAAGAGTAACGGAAGGCAAGTAAGGCCAGGGAAAGCAAGGCAAGGCAAGGGTAACTGAAGGAAAGGCACGGCAAGGGGAAACAAGGCTAAGGCAATACAACGCACGGCTAGGCAATGCACAGCAAGGCAAGGAAAGGGTAACGCAAGGCAAGGCACGGTGAGGCAAGGCAAGGCTAATGCACGACAACGCACGGCTAGGCAATGCACGACAAGGCAAGGAAAGGGTAACGCAAGGGAAGGCACGGTCAGGCGAGATAAGGCTAAGGCACGACAACGCAAGGCTAGGCAATGCACGGAAGGCAAGCAAAGAGGAACGGAAGGCAAGGAAGGCAAGGGTAAGCAAGGCAAGGCAAGGATAACGGAAGGAAACGCACGGCAAGCGGAAACAAGGCTAATGCACGGCAACGCACGGCTAGGCAATGCACGGCAAGGCAAGGAAAGGGTAACGCAAGGCAAGGCACGGTCAGGCGAGGCAAGGCTAAGGCACGACAATGCAAGGCTAGGCAATGCACGGAATGCAAGCAACGAGTAACGGAAGGCAAGGAAGGCAAGGGAAAGCAAGGCAAGGCAAGGGTAACAGAAGGAACGGCTCGGCAAGGGGAAACAAGGCTAAGGGACGGCAACGCACGGCTAGGCAATGCACGGCCAGCCAAGGAAATGGTAACGCAAGGCAAGGCACGGTCAGGCAAGGCAAGGCTAATGCACGACAACGCAAGGCTAGGCAGTGCACGGTAATGCAAGGAAAGAGTAACGGAAGGAAAGGAAGGCAAGGCAAATCCAGGCAAGGCAAGTGTAACAAAAGGCACGGCACGGCAAGGGGAAACAAATCTAAGGCACGACAACGCACGGCTAGGCAATTCACGGCAAGGCAAGGAAAGGCTAACGCAAGGCAAGGCACGGTCAGGAGAGGAAAGGCTAAGGCACGACAACGCAAGGCTAGGCAATGCACGGAAGGCAATCAAAGAGTAACGGAAGGCAAGGAAGGCAAGGGAAAGCAAGGCAAGGCAAGGGTAACGGAAGGAACGGCACGGCAAGGGGAAACAAGGCTAAGGCACGACAACGCAGGACTAGGCAATGCACGGCAAGGCAAGGAAAGGGTAACGCAAGGCAAGGCACTGTCAGGCGAGGGAAGGCTAATGCACGACAACGCAAGGCTAGGCAGTGCACGGCTAGGCAGGGAAAGAGTAACGGAAGGAAAGGAAGGCAAGGCAAATCCAGGCAAGGCAAGTGTAACAAAAGGCACGGCACGGCAAGGGGAAACAAGGCTAAGGCACGACAACGCACTGCTAGGCAATGCACGGCAAGGCAAGGAAAGGGTAACGCAAGGCAAGGCACGGTGAGGCAAGGCAAGGCTAATGCACGACAACGCACGGCTAGGCAATGCACGGCAAGGCAAGGAAAGGCTAACGCAAGGCAAGGCACGGTCAGGCGAGGCAAGGCTAAGGCACGACAACGCAAGGCTAGGCAATGCACGGAAGGCAAGCAAAGAGTAACGGAAGGCAAGGAAGTCCAGGGAAAGCAAGGCAAGGCAAGGGCAACGGAAGGAAAGGCACGGCAAGGGGAAACAAGGCTAAGGCACGACAACGCACGGCTAGGCAATGAACGGCAAGGCAAGGAAAGGGTAACTCAAGGCAAGGCACGGTGAGGCAAGGCAAGGCTAATGCACGACAACGCAGGGCTAGGCAATGCACGGCAAGGCAAGGAAAGGGTAACGCAAGGGAAGGCACGGTCAGACGAGGCAAGGCTAAGGCACGACAACGCAAGGCTAGGCAATGCACGGAAGGCAAGCAAAGAGTAACGGAAGGCAAGGAAGGCAAGGGAAAGCAAGGCAAGGCAAGGGAACGGAAGGAAACGCACGGCAAGGGGAAACAAGGCTAAGGCACGACAACGCACGGCTGGGCAATGCACGGCAAGGCAAGGAAAGGGTAACGCAAGGCAAGGCACGGTGAGGCAAGGCAAGGCTAATGCACGACAACGCACGGATAGGCAATGCACGGCAAGGCAAGGAAAGGGTAACGCAAGGGAAGGCACGGTCAGACGAGGCAAGGCTAAGGCACGACAACGCAAGGCTAGGAAATGCACGGAAGGCACGCAAAGAGTAACAGAAGGCAAGGAAGGCAAGGGAAAGCAAGGCAAGGAATGGGTAACAGAAGGAACGGCTCGGCAAGGGGAAACAAGGCTAAGGGACGGCAACGCACGGCTAGGCAATGCACGGCAAGGCAAGGAAAGGGTAACGCAAGGGAAGGCACGGTCAGACGAGGCAAGGTTAAGGCACGACAACGCACGGCTAGGCAATGCACGGAAGGCAAGCAAAGAGGAACGGAGGGCAAGGAAGGCAAGGGAAAGCAAGGCAAGGCAAGGGTAACAGAAGGAACGGCTCGGCAAGGGGAAACAAGGCTAAGGGACGGCAACGCACGACTAGGCAATGCACGGCCAGCCAAGGAAAGGGTAACGCAAGGCAAGGCACGGTCAGGCAAGGCAAGGCTAATGCACGACAACGCAAGGGTAGGCAGTGCCCGGTAAGGCAAGGAAAGAGTAACGGAAGGAAAGGAAGGCAAGTCAAATCCAATGCAAGGCAAGTGTAACAAAAGGCACGGCACGGCAAGGGGAAACAAGGCGAAGGGACGGCAACGCACGGCTAGGCAATGCACGGCCAGGCAAGGAAAGGGTAACGCAAGGCAAGGCACGGTGAGGCAAGGCAAGGCTAATGCACGACAATACAAGGCTAGGCAATGCACGGAAGGCAAGCAAAGAGTAACGGAAGGCAAGGAATGCAAGGCAAAGCAAGGCAACGCAAGCAAGGCTATGGCAAGGTGAAAAAAGGCTAAGGCACGACAACGCAAGGCTAGACAATGCACGGAAGGCAAGCAAAGAGTAACGGAAGGCAAGGAATGCAAGGCAAAGCAAGGAAACGCAAGTAAGGCTATGGCAAGGTGAAAAAAGGCTAAAGCACGACAACGCAAAGCTACGCAATGCACGGAAGGCAAGCAAAGAGTAACGGAAGGCAAGGAAGGCCAGGGAAAGCAAGGCAAGGCAAGGGTAACGAAAGGAAAGGCACGGCAAGGGGAAACAAGGCTAAGGCACGACAACGCACGGCTAGGCAATGAACGGCAAGGCAAGGAATGGGTAACGTAAGGCAAGGCACGGTAAGGCAAGGCAAGGCTAATGCACGACAACGCAGGGCTAGGCAATGCACGGCAAGGCAAGGAAAGGGTAACGCAAGGGAAGGCACGGTCAGACGAGGCAAGGCTAAGGCACGACAACGCACGGCTAGGCAATGCACGGCAAGGCAAGGAAAGGGTAACGCAAGGGAAGGCACGGTCAGACGAGGCAAGGCTAAGGCACGACAACGCAAGGCTAGGCAATGCACGGAAGGCAAGCAAAGAGTAACGGAAGGCAAGGAAGACAAGGGAAAGCAAGGCAAGGCAAGGGTAACAGAAGGAACGGCTCGGCAAGGGGAAACAAGGCTAAGGGACGGCAACGCACGGTTAGGCAATGCACGGCCAGCCAAGGAAAGGGTAACGCAAGGCAAGGCACGGTCAGGCAAGGCAAGGCTAATGCACGACAACACAAGGCAAGGCAATGCACGGTAAGGCAAGGAACGAGAAACGGAAGGAAAGGAAGGCAAGGCAAATCCAGGCAAGGCAAGTGTAACAAAAGGCACGGCACGGCAAGGGGAAACAAGGCTAAGGCACGACAACGCACGGCTAGGCAATGCACGGCAAGGCAAGGAAAGGGTAACGCAAGGCAAGGCACGGTGAGGCAAGGCAAGGCTAATGCACGACAACGCACGGCTAGGCAATGCACGGCAAGGCAAGGAAAGGCTAACGCAAGGCAAGGCACGGTCAGGCGAGGCAAGGCTAAGGCACGACAACGCAAGGCTAGGCAATGCACGGAAGGCAAGCAAAGAGTAACGGAAGGCAAGGAAGTCCAGGGAAAGCAAGGCAAGGCAAAGGCAACGGAAGGAAAGGCACGGCAAGGGGAAACAAGGCTAAGGCACGACAACGCACGGCTAGGCAATGAACGGCAAGGCAAGGAAAGGGTAACGCAAGGCAAGGCACGGTGAGGCAAGGCAAGGCTAATGCACGACAACGCAGGGCTAGGCAATGCACGGCAAGGCAAGGAAAGGGTAACGCAAGGGAAGGCACGGTCAGACGAGGCAAGGCTAAGGCACGACAACGCAAGGCTAGGCAATGCACGGAAGGCAAGCAAAGAGTAACGGAAGGCAAGGAAGGCAAGGGAAAGCAAGGCAAGGCAAGGGTAACGGAAGGAAACGCACGGCAAGGGGAAACAAGGCTAAGGCACGACAACGCACGGCTGGGCAATGCACGGCAAGGCAAGGAAAGGGTAACGCAAGGCAAGGCACGGTGAGGCAAGGCAAGGCTAATGCACGACAACGCACGGCTAGGCAATGCACGGCAAGGCAAGGAAAGGGTAACGCAAGGGAAGGCACGGTCAGACGAGGCAAGGCTAAGGCACGACAACGCAAGGCTAGGCAATGCACGGAAGGCAAGCAAAGAGTAACAGAAGGCAAGGAATGCAAGGCAAAGCAAGGCAACGCAAGCAAGGCTATGGCAAGGTGAAAAAAGTCTAAAGCACGACAACGCAAGTCTACGCAATGCACGGAAGGCAAGCAAAGAGTAACGGAAGGCAAGTAAGGCCAGGGAAAGCAAGGCAAGGCAAGGGTAACTGAAGGAAAGGCACGGCAAGGGGAAACAAGGCTAAGGCAATACAACGCACGGCTAGGCAATGCACAGCAAGGCAAGGAAAGGGTAACGCAAGGCAAGGCACGGTGAGGCAAGGCAAGGCTAATGCACGACAACGCACGGCTAGGCAATGCACGACAAGGCAAGGAAAGGGTAACGCAAGGGAAGGCACGGTCAGACGAGGCAAGGCTAAGGCACGACAACGCAAGGCTAGGCAATGCACGGAAGGCAAGCAAAGAGGAACGGAAGGCAAGGAAGGCAAGGGTAAGCAAGGCAAGGCAAGGGTAACGGAAGGAAACGCACGGCAAGCGGAAACAAGGCTAATGCACGGCAACGCACGGCTAGGCAATGCACGGCAAGGCAAGGAAAGGGTAACGCAAGGCAAGGCACGGTCAGGCGAGGCAAGGCTAAGGCACGACAATGCAAGGCTAGGCAATGCACGGAATGCAAGCAACGAGTAACGGAAGGCAAGGAAGGCAAGGGAAAGCAAGGCAAGGCAAGGGTAACAGAAGGAACGGCTCGGCAAGGGGAAACAAGGCTAAGGGACGGCAACGCACGGCTAGGCAATGCACGGCCAGCCAAGGAAATGGTAACGCAAGGCAAGGCACGGTCAGGCAAGGCAAGGCTAATGCACGACAACGCAAGGCTAGGCAGTGCACGGTAATGCAAGGAAAGAGTAACGGAAGGAAAGGAAGGCAAGGCAAATCCAGGCAAGGCAAGTGTAACAAAAGGCACGGCACGGCAAGGGGAAACAAATCTAAGGCACGACAACGCACGGCTAGGCAATTCACGGCAAGGCAAGGAAAGGCTAACGCAAGGCAAGGCACGGTCAGGAGAGGAAAGGCTAAGGCACGACAACGCAAGGCTAGGCAATGCACGGAAGGCAATCAAAGAGTAACGGAAGGCAAGGAAGGCAAGGGAAAGCAAGGCAAGGCAAGGGTAACGGAAGGAACGGCACGGCAAGGGGAAACAAGGCTAAGGCACGACAACGCAGGACTAGGCAATGCACGGCAAGGCAAGGAAAGGGTAACGCAAGGCAAGGCACTGTCAGGCGAGGGAAGGCTAATGCACGACAACGCAAGGCTAGGCAGTGCACGGCTAGGCAGGGAAAGAGTAACGGAAGGAAAGGAAGGCAAGGCAAAGCAAGGCAAGGCAAGTGTAACAAAAGGCACGGCACGGCAAGGGGAAACAAGGCGAAGGGACGGCAACGCACGGCTAGGCAATGCACGGCCAGGCAAGGAAAGGGTAACGCTCGTCAAGGCACGGTGAGGCAAGGCAAGTCTAATGCACGACAATACAAGGCTAGGCAATGCACGGAAGGCAAGCAAAGAGTAACGGAAGACAAGGAATGCAAGGCAAAGCAAGGCAACGCAAGCAAGGCTATGGCAAGGTGAAAAAAGGCTAAGGCACGACAACGCAAGGCTAGACAATGCACGGAAGGCAAGCAAAGAGTAACGGAAGGCAAGGAATGCAAGGCAAAGCAAGGCAACGCAAGCAAGGCTATGGCAAGGTGAAAAAAGGCTAAAGCACGACAACGCAAGGCTACGCAATGCACGGAAGGCAAGCAAAGAGTAACGGAAGGCAAGGAAGGCAAGGGAAAGCAAGGCAAGGCAAGGGTAACGGAAGGAAAGGCACGGTCAGGCGAGGCAAGGCTAAGGCACGACAACGCAAGGCTAGGCAATGCACGGAAGGCAAGCAAAGAGTAACGGAAGGCAAGGAAGTCCAGGGAAAGCAAGGCAAGGCAAGGGCAACGGAAGGAAAGGCACGGCAAGGGGAAACAAGGCTAAGGCACGACAACGCACGGCTAGGCAATGAACGGCAAGGCAAGGAAAGGGTAACTCAAGGCAAGGCACGGTGAGGCAAGGCAAGGCTAATGCACGACAAGGCAGGGCTAGGCAATGCACGGCAAGGCAAGGAAAGGGTAACGCAAGGGAAGGCACGGTCAGACGAGGCAAGGCTAAGGCACGACAACGCAAGGCTAGGCAATGCACGGAAGGCAAGCAAAGAGTAACGGAAGGCAAGGAAGGCAAGGGAAAGCAAGGCAAGGCAAGGATAACGGAAGGAAACGCACGGCAAGGGGAAACAAGGCTAAGGCACGACAACGCACGGCTGGGCAATGCACGGCAAGGCAAGGAAAGGGTAACGCAAGGCAAGGCACGGTGAGGCAAGGCAAGGCTAATGCACGACAACGCACGGATAGGCAATGCACGGCAAGGCAAGGAAAGGGTAACGCAAGGGAAGGCACGGTCAGACGAGGCAAGGCTAAGGCACGACAACGCAAGGCTAGGAAATGCACGGAAGGCTCGCAAAGAGTAACAGAAGGCAAGGAAGGCAAGGGAAAGCAAGGCAAGGAAAGGGTAACAGAAGGAACGGCTCGGCAAGGGGAAACAAGGCTAAGGGACGGCAACGCACGGCTAGGCAATGCACGGCAAGGCAAGGAAAGGGTAACGCAAGGGAAGGCACGGTCAGACGAGGCAAGGTTAAGGCACGACAACGCAAGGCTAGGCAATGCACGGAAGGCAAGCAAAGAGGAACGGAGGGCAAGGAAGGCAAGGGAAAGCAAGGCAAGGCAAGGGTAACAGAAGGAACGGCTCGGCAAGGGGAAACAAGGCTAAGGGACGGCAACGCACGACTAGGCAATGCACGGCCAGCCAAGGAAAGGGTAACGCAAGGCAAGGCACGGTCAGGCAAGGCAAGGCTAATGCACGACAACGCAAGGGTAGGCAGTGCCCGGTAAGGCACGGAAAGAGTAACGGAAGGAAAGGAAGGCAAGTCAAATCCAATGCAAGGCAAGTGTAACAAAAGGCACGGCACGGCAAGGGGAAACAAGGCGAAGGGACGGCAACGCACGGCTAGGCAATGCACGGCCAGGCAAGGAAAGGGTAACGCAAGGCAAGGCACGGTGAGGCAAGGCAAGTCTAATGCACGACAATACAAGGCTAGGCAATGCACGGAAGGCAAGCAAAGAGTAACGGAAGGCAAGGAATGCAAGGCAAAGCAAGGCAACGCAAGCAAGGCTATGGCAAGGTGAAAAAAGGCTAAGGCACGACAACGCAAGGCTAGACAATGCACGGAAGGCAAGCAAAGAGTAACGGAAGGCAAGGAATGCAAGGCAAAGCAAGGAAACGCAAGTAAGGCTATGGCAAGGTGAAAAAAGGCTAAAGCACGACAACGCAAAGCTACGCAATGCACGGAAGGCAAGCAAAGAGTAACGGAAGGCAAGGAAGGCCAGGGAAAGCAAGGCAAGGCAAGGGTAACGAAAGGAAAGGCACGGCAAGGGGAAACAAGGCTAAGGCACGACAACGCACGGCTAGGCAATGAACGGCAAGGCAAGGAATGGGTAACGTAAGGCAAGGCACGGTAAGGCAAGGCAAGGCTAATGCACGACAACGCAGGGCTAGGCAATGCACGGCAAGGCAAGGAAAGGGTAACGCAAGGGAAGGCACGGTCAGACGAGGCAAGGCTAAGGCACGACAACGCAAGTCTAGGCAATGCACGGAAGGCAAGCAAAGAGTAACGGATGGAAAGGAAGGCAAGGGAAAGCAAGGCAAGGCAAGGGTACCGGAAGGAAACGCACGGCAAGGGGAAACAAGGCTAAGGCACGACAACGCACGGCTAGGCAATGCACGGCAAGGCAAGGAAAGGGTAACGCAAGGCAAGGCACGGTCAGGCAAGGCAAGGCTAATGCACGACAACGCAAGGCTAGGCAGTGCACGGTAAGACAAGGAAAGAGAAACGGAAGGAAAGGAAGGCAAGGCAAATCCAGGCAAGGCAAGTGTAACAAAAGGCACGGCACGGCAAGGGGAAACAAGGCTAAGGCACGACAACGCACGCCTAGGCAATGCACGGCAAGGCAAGGAAAGGGTAACGCAAGGCAAGGCACGGTGAGGCAAGGCAAGGCTAATGCACGACAACGCACGGCTAGGCAATGCACGGCAAGGCAAGGAAAGGCTAACGCAAGGCAAGGCACGGTCAGGCGAGGCAAGGCTAAGGCACGACAACGCAAGGCAAGGCAATGCACGGAAGGCAAGCAAAGAGTAACGGAAGGCAAGGAAGTCCAGGGAAAGCAAGGCAAGGCAAAGACAACGGAAGGAAAGGCACGGCAAGGGGAAACAAGGCTAAGGCACGACAACGCACGGCTAGGCAATGAACGGCAAGGCAAGGAAAGGGTAACGCAAGGCAAGGCACGGTGAGGCAAGGCAAGGCTAATGCACGACAACGCAGGGCTAGGCAATGCACGGCAAGGCAAGGAAAGGGTAACGCAAGGGAAGGCACGGTCAGACGAGGCAAGGCTAAGGCACGACAACGCAAGGCTAGGCAATGCACGGAAGGCAAGCAAAGAGTAACGGAAGGCAAGGAAGGCAAGGGAAAGCAAGGCAAGGCAAGGGTAACGGAAGGAAACGCACGGCAAGGGGAAACAAGGCTAAGGCACGACAACGCACGGCTGGGCAATGCACGGCAAGGCAAGGAAAGGGTAACGCAAGGCAAGGCACGGTGAGGCAAGGCAAGGCTAATGCACGACAACGCACGGCTAGGCAATGCACGGCAAGGCAAGGAAAGGGTAACGCAAGGGAAGGCACGGTCAGACGAGGCAAGGCTAAGGCACGACAACGCAAGGCTAGGCAATGCACGGAAGGCAAGCAAAGAGTAACAGAAGGCAAGGAATGCAAGGCAAAGCAAGGCAACGCAAGCAAGGCTATGGCAAGGTGAAAAAAGTCTAAAGCACGACAACGCAAGTCTACGCAATGCACGGAAGGCAAGCAAAGAGTAACGGAAGGCAAGTAAGGCCAGGGAAAGCAAGGCAAGGCAAGGGTAACTGAAGGAAAGGCACGGCAAGGGGAAACAAGGCTAAGGCAATACAACGCACGGCTAGGCAATGCACAGCAAGGCAAGGAAAGGGTAACGCAAGGCAAGGCACGGTGAGGCAAGGCAAGGCTAATGCACGACAACGCACGGCTAGGCAATGCACGACAAGGCAAGGAAAGGGTAACGCAAGGGAAGGCACGGTCAGACGAGGCAAGGCTAAGGCACGACAACGCAAGGCTAGGCAATGCACGGAAGGCAAGCAAAGAGGAACGGAAGGCAAGGAAGGCAAGGGTAAGCAAGGCAAGGCAAGGGTAACGGAAGGAAACGCACGGCAAGCGGAAACAAGGCTAATGCACGGCAACGCACGGCTAGGCAATGCACGGCAAGGCAAGGAAAGGGTAACGCAAGGCAAGGCACGGTCAGGCGAGGCAAGGCTAAGGCACGACAATGCAAGGCTAGGCAATGCACGGAATGCAAGCAACGAGTAACGGAAGGCAAGGAAGGCAAGGGAAAGCAAGGCAAGGCAAGGGTAACAGAAGGAACGGCTCGGCAAGGGGAAACAAGGCTAAGGGACGGCAACGCACGGCTAGGCAATGCACGGCCAGCCAAGGAAATGGTAACGCAAGGCAAGGCACGGTCAGGCAAGGCAAGGCTAATGCACGACAACGCAAGGCTAGGCAGTGCACGGTAATGCAAGGAAAGAGTAACGGAAGGAAAGGAAAGCAAGGCAAATCCAGGCAAGGCAAGTGTAACAAAAGGCACGGCACGGCAAGGGGAAACAAATCTAAGGCACGACAACGCACGGCTAGGCAATTCACGGCAAGGCAAGGAAAGGCTAACGCAAGGCAAGGCACGGTCAGGAGAGGAAAGGCTAAGGCACGACAACGCAAGGCTAGGCAATGCACGGAAGGCAATCAAAGAGTAACGGAAGGCAAGGAAGGCAAGGGAAAGCAAGGCAAGGCAAGGGTAACGGAAGGAACGGCACGGCAAGGGGAAACAAGGCTAAGGCACGACAACGTAGGACTAGGCAATGCACGGCAAGGCAAGGAAAGGGTAACGCAAGGCAAGGCACTGTCAGGCGAGGGAAGGCTAATGCACGACAACGCAAGGCTAGGCAGTGCACGGCTAGGCAGGGAAAGAGTAACGGAAGGAAAGGAAGGCAAGGCAAAGCAAGGCAAGGCAAGTGTAACAAAAGGCACGGCACGGCAAGGGGAAACAAGGCGAAGGGACGGCAACGCACGGCTAGGCAATGCACGGCCAGGCAAGGAAAGGGTAACGCTCGTCAAGGCACGGTGAGGCAAGGCAAGTCTAATGCACGACAATACAAGGCTAGGCAATGCACGGAAGGCAAGCAAAGAGTAACGGAAGACAAGGAATGCAAGGCAAAGCAAGGCAACGCAAGCAAGGCTATGGCAAGGTGAAAAAAGGCTAAGGCACGACAACGCAAGGCTAGACAATGCACGGAAGGCAAGCAAAGAGTAACGGAAGGCAAGGAATGCAAGGCAAAGCAAGGCAACGCAAGCAAGGCTATGGCAAGGTGAAAAAAGGCTAAAGCACGACAACGCAAGGCTACGCAATGCACGGAAGGCAAGCAAAGAGTAACGGAAGGCAAGGAAGGCCAGGGAAAGCAAGGCAAGGCAAGGGTAACGAAAGGAAAGGCACGGCAAGGGGAAACAAGGCTAAGGCACGACAACGCACGGCTAGGCAATGAACGGCAAGGCAAGGAATGGGTAACGTAAGGCAAGGCACGGTAAGGCCAGGCAAGGCTAATGCACGACAACGCAGGGCTAGGCAATGCACGGCAAGGCAAGGAAAGGGTAACGGAAGGGAAGGCACGGTCAGACGAGGCAAGGCTAAGGCACGACAACGCAAGTCTAGGCAATGCACGGAAGGCAAGCAAAGAGTAACGGATGGCAAGGAAGGCAAGGGAAAGCAAGGCAAGGCAAGGGTAACGGAAGGAAACGCACGGCAAGGGGAAACAAGGCTAAGGCACGACAACGCACGGCTAGGCAATGCACGGCAAGGCAAGGAAAGGGTAACGCAAGGCAAGGCACGGTGAGGCAAGGCAAGGCTAATGCACGACAACGCACGGCTAGGCAATGCACGACAAGGCAAGGAAAGGGTAACGCAAGGGAAGGAACGGTCAGACGAGGCAAGGCTAAGGCACGACAACGCAAGGCTAGGCAATGCACGGAAGGCACGCAAAGAGTAACGGAAGGCAAGGAAGGCAAGGGAAAGCAAGGCAAGGCAAGTGTAACAAAAGGCACGGCACGGCAAGGGGAAACAAGGCTAAGGCACGACAACGCACGGCTAGGCAATGCACGGCAAGGCAACGAAAGGGTAACGCAAGGCAAGGTACGGTCAGGCAAGGCAAGGCTAATGCACGACAAGGCAAGGCTAGGCAGTGCACGGTAAGACAAGGAAAGAGAAACGGAAGGAAAGGAAGGCAAGGCAAATCCAGGCAAGGGAAGTGTAACAAAAGGCACGGCACGGCAAGGGGAAACAAGGCTAAGGCACGACAACGCACGCCTAGGCAATGCACGGCAAGGCAAGGAAAGGGTAACGCAAGGAAAGGCACGGTGAGGCAAGGCAAGGCTAATGCACGACAACGCACGGCTAGGCAATGCACGGCAAGGGAAGGAAAGGCTAACGCAAGGCAAGGCACGGTCAGGCGAGGCAAGGCTAAGGCACGACAACGCAAGGCTAGGCAATGCACGGAAGGCAAGCAAAGAGTAACGGAAGGCAAGGAAGTCCAGGGAAAGCAAGGCAAGGCAAGGGCAACGGAAGGAAAGGCACGGCAAGGGGAAACAAGGCTAAGGCACGACAATGCACGGCTAGGCAATGAACGGCAAGGCAAGGAAAGGGTAACTCAAGGCAAGGCACGGTGAGGCAAGGCAAGGCTAATGCACGACAACGCAGGGCTAGGCAATGCACGGCAAGGCAAGGAAAGGGTAACGCAAGGGAAGGCACGGTCAGACGAGGCAAGGCTAAGGCACGACAAAGCAAGGCTAGGCAATGCACGGAAGGCAAGCAAAGAGTAACGGAAGGCAAGGAAGGCAAGGGAAAGCAAGGCAAGGCAAGGGTAATGGAAGGAAACGCACGGCAAGGGGAAACAAGGCTAAGGCACGACAACGCACGGCTGGGCAATGCACGGCAAGGCAAGGAAAGGGTAACGCAAGGCAAGGCACGGTGAGGCAAGGCAAGGCTAATGCACGACAACGCACGGCTAGGCAATGCACGACAAGGCAATGAAAGGGTAACGCAAGGGAAGGAACGGTCAGACGAGGCAAGGCTAAGGCACGACAACGCAAGGCTAGGCAATGCACGGAAGGCAAGCAAAGAGTAACGGAAGGCAAGGAAGGCAAGGGAAAGCAAGGCAAGGCAAGTGTAACAAAAGGCACGGCACGGCAAGGGGAAACAAGGCTAAGGCACGACAACGCACGGCTAGGCAATGCACGGCAAGGCAACGAAAGGGTAACGCAAGGCAAGGCACGGTCAGGCAAGGCAAGGCTAATGCACGACAACGCAAGGCTAGGCAGTGCACGGTAAGACAAGGAAAGAGAAACGGAAGGAAAGGAAGGCAAGGCAAATCCAGGCAAGGCAAGTGTAACAAAAGGCACGGCACGGTAAGGGGAAACAAGGCTAAGGCACGACAACGCAGGACTAGGCAATGCACGGCAAGGCAAGGAAAGGGTAACGCAAGGCAAGGCACGGTGAGGCAAGGCAAGGCTAATGCACGACAACGCACGGCTAGGCAATGCACGGCAAGGCAAGGAAAGGCTAACGCAAGGCAAGGCACGGTCAGGCGAGGCAAGGCTAAGGCACGACAACGCAAGGCTAGGCAATGCACGGAAGGCAAGCAAAGAGTAACGGAAGGCAAGGAAGTCCAGGGAAAGCAAGGCAAGGCAAAGACAACGGAAGGAAAGGCACGGCAAGGGGAAACAAGGCTAAGGCACGACAACGCACGGCTAGGCAATGAACGGCAAAGCAAGGAAAGGGTAACGCAAGGCAAGGCACGGTGAGGCAAGGCAAGGCTAATGCACGACAACGCAGGGCTAGGCAATGCACGGCAAGGCAAGGAAAGGGTAACGCAAGGGAAGGCACGGTCAGACGAGGCAAGGCTAAGGCACGACAACGCAAGGCTAGGCAATGCACGGAAGGCAAGCAAAGAGTAACGGAAGGCAAGGAAGGCAAGGGAAAGCAAGGCAAGGCAAGGGTAACGGAAGGAAACGCACGGCAAGGGGAAACAAGGCTAAGGCACGACAACGCACGGCTGGGCAATGCACGGCAAGGCAAGGAAAGGGTAACGCAAGGCAAGGCACGGTGAGGCAAGGCAAGGCTAATGCACGACAACGCACGGCTAGGCAATGCACGGCAAGGCAAGGAAAGGGTAACGCAAGGGAAGGCACGGTCAGACGAGGCAAGGCTAAGGCACGACAACGCAAGGCTAGGCAATGCACGGAAGGCAAGCAAAGAGGAACGGAAGGCAAGGAAGGCAAGGGTAAGCAAGGCAAGGCAAGGGTAACGGAAGGAAACGCACGGCAAGCGGAAACAAGGCTAATGCACGGCAACGCACGGCTAGGCAATGCACGGCAAGGCAAGGAAAGGGTAACGCAAGGCAAGGCACGGTCAGGCGAGGCAAGGCTAAGGCACGACAATGCAAGGCTAGGCAATGCACGGAATGCAAGCAACGAGTAACGGAAGGCAAGGAAGGCAAGGGAAAGCAAGGCAAGGCAAGGGTAACAGAAGGAACGGCTCGGCAAGGGGAAACAAGGCTAAGGGACGGCAACGCACGGCTAGGCAATGCACGGCCAGCCAAGGAAATGGTAACGCAAGGCAAGGCACGGTCAGGCAAGGCAAGGCTAATGCACGACAACGCAAGGCTAGGCGGTGCACGGTAATGCAAGGAAAGAGTAACGGAAGGAAAGGAAGGCAAGGCAAATCCAGGCAAGGCAAGTGTAACAAAAGGCACGGCACGGCAAGGGGAAACAAATCTAAGGCACGACAACGCACGGCTAGGCAATTCACGGCAAGGCAAGGAAAGGCTAACGCAAGGCAAGGCACGGTCAGGAGAGGAAAGGCTAAGGCACGACAACGCAAGGCTAGGCAATGCACGGAAGGCAATCAAAGAGTAACGGAAGGCAAGGAAGGCAATGGAAAGCAAGGCAAGGCAAGGGTAACGGAAGGAACGGCACGGCAAGGGGAAACAAGGCTAAGGCACGACAACGCAGGACTAGGCAATGCACGGCAAGGCAAGGAAAGGGTAACGCAAGGCAAGGCACTGTCAGGCGAGGGAAGGCTAATGCACGACAACGCAAGGCTAGGCAGTGCACGGCTAGGCAGGGAAAGAGTAACGGAAGGAAAGGAAGGCAAGGCAAAGCAAGGCAAGGCAAGTGTAACAAAAGGCACGGCACGGCAAGGGGAAACAAGGCGAAGGGACGGCAACGCACGGCTAGGCAATGCACGGCCAGGCAAGGAAAGGGTAACGCACGTCAAGGCACGGTGAGGCAAGGCAAGTCTAATGCACGACAATACAAGGCTAGGCAATGCACGGAAGGCAAGCAAAGAGTAACGGAAGGCAAGGAATGCAAGGCAAAGCAAGGCAACGCAAGCAAGGCTATGGCAAGGTGAAAAAAGGCTAAGGCACGACAACGCAAGGCTAGACAATGCACGGAAGGCAAGCAAAGAGTAACGGAAGGCAAGGAATGCAAGGCAAAGCAAGGCAACGCAAGCAAGGCTATGGCAAGGTGAAAAAAGGCTAAAGCACGACAACGCAAGGCTACGCAATGCACGGAAGGCAAGCAAAGAGTAACGGAAGGCAAGGAAGGCCAGGGAAAGCAAGGCAAGGCAAGGGCAACGAAAGGAAAGGCACGGCAAGGGGAAACAAGGCTAAGGCACGACAACGCACGGCTAGGCAATGAACGGCAAGGCAAGGAATGGGTAACGTAAGGCAAGGCACGGTAAGGCAAGGCAAGGCTAATGCACGACAACGCAGGGCTAGGCAATGCACGGCAAGGCAAGGAAAGGGTAACGGAAGGGAAGGCACGGTCAGACGAGGCAAGGCTAAGGCACGACAACGCAAGGCTAGGCAATGCACGGAAGGCAAGCAAAGAGTAACGGATGGCAAGGAAGGCAAGGGAAAGCAAGGCAAGGCAAGGGTAACGGAAGGAAACGCACGGCAAGGGGAAACAAGGCTAAGGCACGACAACGCACGGCTAGGCAATGCACGGCAAGGCAAGGAAAGGGTAACGCAAGGCAAGGCACGGTGAGGCAAGGCAAGGCTAATGCACGACAACGCACGGCTAGGCAATGCACGACAAGGCAAGGAAAGGGTAACGCAAGGGAAGGAACGGTCAGACGAGGCAAGGCTAAGGCACGACAACGCAAGGCTAGGCAATGCACGGAAGGCAAGCAAAGAGTAACGGAAGGCAAGGAAGGCAAGGGAAAGCAAGCACGGCAAGGGTAACGGAAGGAAACGAACGGCAAGGGGAATCAAGGCTAAGGCACGACAACGCACGGCTAGGCAATGCACGGCAAGGCAAGCAAAGAGTAACGGAAGGCAAGGAAGGCAAGGGAAAGCAAGGGAAGGCAAGGGTAACAGAAGGAACGGCTCGGCAAGGGCAAACAAGGCTAAGGCACGGCAACGCACGGCTAGGCAATGCACGGCCAGCCAAGGAAAGGGTAACGCAAGGCAAGGCACGGTCAGGCAAGGCAAGGCTAATGCACGACAACGCAAGGCTAGGCAGTGCACGGAAAGGCAAGGAAAGAGTAACGGAAGGAAAGGAAGGCAAGGCAAATCCAGGCAAGGCAAGTGTAACAAAAGGCACGGCAAGGCAAGGGGAAACAAGGCTAAGGCACGACAACGCACGGCTAGACAATGCACGGCAAGGCAAGGAAAGGGTAACGCAAGGCAAGGCACGGTGAGGCAAGGCAAGTCTAATGCACGACAACGCACGGCTAGGCAATGCACGGCAAGGCAAGGAAAGGCTAACGGAAGGCAAGGCACGGTCAGGCGAGGCAAGGCTAAGGCACGACAACGCACGGCTAGGCAATGCACGGCAAGGCAAGGAAAGGGTAACGCAAGGGAAGGCACGGTCAGACGAGGCAAGGCTAAGGCACGACAACGCAAGGCTAGGCAATGCACGGAAGGCAAGCAAAGAGTAACGGAAGGCAAGGAAGACAAGGGAAAGCAAGGCAAGGCAAGGGTAACAGAAGGAACGGCTCGGCAAGGGGAAACAAGGCTAAGGGACGGCAACGCACGGTTAGGCAATGCACGGCCAGCCAAGGAAAGGGTAACGCAAGGCAAGGCACGGTCAGGCAAGGCAAGGCTAATGCACGACAACACAAGGCAAGGCAATGCACGGTAAGGCAAGGAACGAGAAACGGAAGGAAAGGAAGGCAAGGCAAATCCAGGCAAGGCAAGTGTAACAAAAGGCACGGCACGGCAAGGGAAAACAAGGCTAAGTCACGACAACGCACGGCTAGGCATTGCACGGCAAGGCAAGGAAAGGCTAACGCAAGGCAAGGCACGGTCAGGCGAGGCAAGGCTAAGGCACGACAACGCAAGGCTAGGCAATGCACGGAAGGAAGCAAAGAGTAACGTATGGCAAGGAAGGCAAGGGAAAGCAAGGCAAGGCAAGGGTAACGGAAGGAACGGCACGGCAAGGGGAAACAAGGCTAAGGCACGACAGCGCAAGGCTAGGCAATGCACGGCAAGGCAAGGAAAGGGTAACGCAAGGCAAGGAACTGTCAGGCGAGGCAAGGCTAAGGCACGACAACGCAAGGCTAGGCAATGCACGCAAGGTAAGCAAAGAGAAACGTAAGGCAAGGAAAGCAAGGGAAAGCAAGGCAAGGTAAGGGTAAGGGAAGGAACGGCACGGCAAGGGGAAACCAGGCTAAGGCACGACAACGCACGGCTAGGCAATGCACGGCAAGGCAAGGAAAGGGTAACGCAAGGGAAGGCACGGTCAGACGAGGCAAGGCTAAGGCACGACAACGCAAGGCTAGGCAATGCACGGAAGGCAAGCAAAGAGTAACGGAAGGCAAGGAAGGCAAGGGAAAGCAAGGCAAGGCAAGGGTAACAGAAAGAACGGCTCGGCAAGGGGAAACAAGGCTAAGGGACGGCAACGCACGGCTAGGCAATGCACGGCCAGCCAAGGAAAGGGTAACGCAAGGCAAGGCACGGTCAGGCAAGGCAAGGCTAATGCACGACAACGCAAGGCTAGGCAGTGCACGGTAAGGCAAGGAAAGAGTAACGGAAGGAAAGGAAGGCAAGGCAAATCCAGGCAAGGCAAGTGTAAAAAAAAGGCACGGCACAGCAAGGGGAAACAAGGCTAAGGCACGACAACGCACGCCTAGGCAATGCACTGCAAGTCAAGGAAAGGCTAACGCAAGGCAAGGCACGGTGAGGCAAGGCAAGGCTAATGCACGACAACGCACTGCTAGGCAATGCACGGCAAGGCAAGGAAAGAGTAACGGAAGGCAAGGAATGCAAGGCAAAGCAAGGCAACGCAAGCAAGGCTATGGCAAGGTGAAAAAAAGTCTAAAGCACGACAACGCAAGTCTACGCAATGCACGGAAGGCAAGCAAAGAGTAACGGAAGGCAAGGAAGTCCAGGGAAAGCAAGGCAAGGCAAGGGCAACGGAAGGAAAGGCACGGCAAGGGCAAACAAGGCTAAGGCACGACAACGCACGGCTAGGCAATGAACGGCAAGGCAAGGAAAGGGTAACGCAAGGCAAGGCACGGTGAGGCAAGGCAAGGCTAATGCACGACAACGCAGGGCTAGGCAATGCACGGCAAGGCAAGGAAAGGCT
Organism: Macrotis lagotis; assembly: GCF_037893015.1. Taxonomy (NCBI): domain Eukaryota; kingdom Metazoa; phylum Chordata; class Mammalia; order Peramelemorphia; family Peramelidae; genus Macrotis; species Macrotis lagotis. The sequence continues at coordinate 218,789 of NW_027422241.1, forward strand.
AACGCAAGGCAAGGCACGGTCAGGCGAGGCAAGGCTAAGGCACGACAACGCAAGGCTAGGCAATGCACGGAAGGCAAGCAAAGAGTAACGGAAGGCAAGGAAGTCCAGGGAAAGCAAGGCAAGGCAAGGGCAACGGAAGGAAAGGCACGGCAAGGGGAAACAAGGCTAAGGCACGACAATGCACGGCTAGGCAATGAACGGCAAGGCAAGGAAAGGGTAACTCAAGGCAAGGCACGGTGAGGCAAGGCAAGGCTAATGCACGACAACGCAGGGCTAGGCAATGCACGGCAAGGCAAGGAAAGGGTAACGCATGGGAAGGCACGGTCAGACGAGGCAAGGCTAAGGCACGACAACGCAAGGCTAGGCAATGCACGGAAGGCAAGCAAAGAGTAACGGAAGGCAAGGAAGGCAAGGGAAAGCAAGGCAAGGCAAGGGTAACGGAAGGAAACGCACGGCAAGGGGAAACAAGGCTAAGGCACGACAACGCACGGCTGGGCAATGCACGGCAAGGCAAGGAAAGGGTAACGCAAGGCAAGGCACGGTGAGGCAAGGCAAGGCTAATGCACGACAACGCACGGCTAGGCAATGCACGGCAAGGCAAGGAAAGGGTAACGCAAGGGAAGGCACGGTCAGACGAGGCAAGGCTAAGGCACGACAACGCAAGGCTAGGAAATGCACGGAAGGCAAGCAAAGAGTAACGGAAGGCAAGGAAGGCAAGGGAAAGCAAGGCAAGGCAAGGGTAACAGAAGGAACGGCTCGGCAAGGGGAAACAAGGCTAAGGGACGGCAACGCACGGCTAGGCAATGCACGGCAAGGCAAGGAAAGGGTAACGCAAGGGAAGGCACGGTCAGACGAGGCAAGGCTAAGGCACGACAACGCAAGGCTAGGCAATGCACGGAAGGCAAGCAAAGAGGAACGGAAGGCAAGGAAGGCAAGGGAAAGCAAGGCAAGGCAAGGGTAACAGAAGGAACGGCTCGGCAAGGGGAAACAAGGCTAAGGGACGGCAACGCACGACTAGGCAATGCACGGCCAGCCAAGGAAAGGGTAACGCAAGGCAAGGCACGGTCAGGCAAGGCAAGGCTAATGCACGACAACGCAAGGGTAGGCAGTGCCCGGTAAGGCAAGGAAAGAGTAACGGAAGGAAAGGAAGGCAAGTCAAATCCAATGCAAGGCAAGTGTAACAAAAGGCACGGCACGGCAAGGGAAACAAGGCTAAGGCACGACAACGCACGGCTAGGCAATGCACGGCAAGGCAAGGAAAGGCTAACGCAAGGCAAGGCACGGTGAGGGAAGGCAAGGCTAATGCACGACAACGCACGGCTAGGCAATGCACGGCAAGGCAAGGAAAGGGTAACGGAAGGCAAGGAAGGCAAGGGAAAGCAAGGCAAGGAAAGGGTAACGGAAGGAAACGCACGGCAAGGGGAAACAAGGCTAAGGCACGACAACGCACGGCTAGGCAATGAACGGCAAGGCAAAGAAAGGGTAACCCAAGGCAAGGCACGGTGAGGCAAGGAAAGGCTAATGCACGACAACGCAGGGCTAGGCAATACACGGCAAGGCAAGAAAAGGGTAACGCAAGGGAAGGCACGGTCAGACGAGGCAAGACTAAGGCAAGACAACGTAAGGCTAGGCAATGCACGGAAGGCAAGCAAAGAGTAACGGAAGGCAAGGAAGGCAAGGGAAAGCAAGCACGGCAAGGGTAACGGAAGGAAACGAACGGCAAGGGGAATCAAGGCTAAGGCACGACAACGCACGGCTAGGCAATGCACGGCAAGGCAAGCAAAGAGTAACGGAAGGCAAGGAAGGCAAGGGAAAGACAAGGGAAGGCAAGGGTAACAGAAGGAACGGCTCGGCAAGGGCAAACAAGGCTAAGGCACGGCAACGCACGGCTAGGCAATGCACGGCCAGCCAAGGAAAGGGTAACGCAAGGCAAGGCACGGTCAGGCAAGGCAAGGCTAATGCACGACAACGCAAGGCTAGGGAGTGCACAGAAAGGCAAGGAAAGAGTAACGGAAAGAAAGGAAGGCAAGGCAAATCCAGGCAAGGCAAGTGTAACAAAAGGCACGGCAAGGCAAGGGGAAACAAGGCTAAGGCACGACAACGCACGGCTAGACAATGCACGGCAAGGCAAGGAAAGGGTAACGCAAGGCAAGGCACCGTGAGGCAAGGCAAGTCTAATGCACGACAACGCACGGCTAGGCAATGCACGGCAAGGCAAGGAAAGGGTAACGCAAGGCAAGGCACGGTCAGGCGAGGCAAGGCTAAGGCACGACAACGCACGGCTAGGCAATGCACGGCAAGGCAAAGAAAGGGTAACGCAAGGGAAGGCACGGTCAGACGAGGCAAGGCTAAGGCACGACAACGCAAGGCTAGGCAATGCACGGAAGGCAAGCAAAGAGTAACGGAAGGCAAGGAAGACAAGGGAAAGCAAGGCAAGGCAAGGGTAACAGAAGGAACGGCTCGGCAAGGGGAAACAAGGCTAAGGGACGGCAACGCACGGTTAGGCAATGCACGGCCAGCCAAGGAAAGGGTAACGCAAGGCAAGGCACGGTCAGGCAAGGCAAGGCTAATGCACGACAACACAAGGCAAGGCAATGCACGGTAAGGCAAGGAACGAGAAACGGAAGGAAAGGAAGGCAAGGCAAATCCAGGCAAGGCAAGTGTAACAAAAGGCACGGCACGGCAAGGGGAAACAAGGCTAAGTCACGACAACGCACGGCAACCATTGCACGGCAAGGCAAGGAAAGGCTAACGCAAGGCAAGGCACGGTCAGGCGAGGCAAGGCTAAGGCACGACAACGCAAGGCTAGGCAATGCACGGAAGGAAGCAAAGAGTAACGTATGGCAAGGAAGGCAAGGGAAAGCAAGGCAAGGCAAGGGTAACGGAAGGAACGGCACGGCAAGGGGAAACAAGGCTAAGGCACGACAGCGCACGGCTAGGCAATGCACGGCAAGGCAAGGAAAGGGTAACGCAAGGCAAGGAACTGTCAGGCGAGGCAAGGCTAAGGCACGACAACGCAAGGCTAGGCAATGCACGCAAGGTAAGCAAAGAGAAACGTAAGGCAAGGAAAGCAAGGGAAAGCAAGGCAAGGTAAGGGTAAGGGAAGGAACGGCACGGCAAGGGGAAACCAGGCTAAGGCACGACAACGCACTGCTAGGCAATGCACGGCAAGGCAAGGAAAGGGTAACGCAAGGGAAGGCACGGTCAGACGAGGCAAGGCTAAGGCACGACAAAGCAAGGCTAGGCAATGCACGGAAGGCAAGCAAAGAGTAACGGAAGGCAAGGAAGGCAAGGGAAAGCAAGGCAAGGCAAGGGTAACAGAAAGAACGGCTCGGCAAGGGGAAACAAGGCTAAGGGACGGCAACGCACGGCTAGGCAATGCACGGCCAGCCAAGGAAAGGGTAACGCAAGGTAAGGCACGGTCAGGCAAGGCAAGGCTAATGCACGACAACGCAAGGCTAGGCAGTGCACGGTAAGGCAAGGAAAGAGTAACGGAAGGAAAGGAAGGCAAGGCAAATCCAGGCAAGGCAAGTGTAAAAAAAGGCACGGCACAGCAAGGGGAAACAAGGCTAAGGCACGACAACGCACGCCTAGGCAATGCACTGCAAGTCAAGGAAAGGCTAACGCAAGGCAAGGCACGGTGAGGCAAGGCAAGGCTAATGCACGACAACGCACTGCTAGGCAATGCACGGCAAGGCAAGGAAAGGGTAACGCCAGGGAATGCACGGTCAGGCGAGGCAAGGCTAAGGAACGACAACGCAAGGCTAGTCAATGCACGGAAGGCAAGCAAAGAGTAACGGAAGGCAAGGAATGCAAGGCAAAGCAAGGCAACGCAAGCAAGGCTATGGCAAGGTGAAAAAAGTCTAAAGCACGACAACGCAAGTCTACGCAATGCACGGAAGGCAAGCAAAGAGTAACGGAAGGCAAGGAAGTCCAGGGAAAGCAAGGCAAGGCAAGGGCAACGGAAGGAAAGGCACGGCAAGGGGAAACAAGGCTAAGGCACGACAACGCACGGCTAGGCAATGAACGGCAAGGCAAGGAAAGGGTAACGCAAGGCAAGGCACGGTGAGGCAAGGCAAGGCTAATGCACGACAACGCAGGGCTAGGCAATGCACGGCAAGGCAAGGAAAGGGTAACGCAAGGGAAGGCACGGTCAGACGAGGCAAGGCTAAGGCACGACAACGCAAGGCTAGGCAATGCACGGAAGGCAAGCAAAGAGTAACGGAAGGCAAGGAAGGCAAGGGAAAGCAAGGCAAGGCAAGGGTAACGGAAGGAAACGCACGGCAAGGGGAAACAAGGCTAAGGCACGACAACGCACGGCTGGGCAATGCACGGCAAGGCAAGGAAAGGGTAACGCAAGGCAAGGCACGGTGAGGCAAGGCAAGGCTAATGCACGACAACGCACGGCTAGGCAATGCACGGCAAGGCAAGGAAAGGGTAACGCAAGGGAAGGCACGGTCAGACGAGGCAAGGCTAAGGCACGACAACGCAAGGCTAGGCAATGCACGGAAGGCAAGCAAAGAGTAACGGAAGGCGAGGAAGGCAAGGGAAAGCAAGGCAAGGCAAGGGTAAAGGGTAACAGAAGGAACGGCTCGGCAAGGGGAAAAAAGGCTAAGGGACGGCAACGCACGGCTAGGCAATGCACGGCAAGGCAAGGAAAGGGTAACGCAAGGCAAGGCACGGTCAGGCAAGGCAAGGCTAATGCACGACAACACAAGGCAAGGCAATGCACGGTAAGGCAAGGAACGAGAAACGGAAGGAAAGGAAGGCAAGGCAAATCCAGGCAAGGCAAGTGTAACAAAAGGCACGGCACGGCAAGGGGAAACAAGGCTAAGTCACGACAACGCACGGCTAGGCATTGCACGGCAAGGCAAGGAAAGGCTAACGCAAGGCAAGGCACGGTCAGGCGGGGCAAGGCTAAGGCACGACAACGCAAGGCTAGGCAATGCACGGAAGGAAGCAAAGAGTAACGTATGGCAAGGAAGGCAAGGGAAAGCAAGGCAAGGCAAGGGTAACGGAAGGAACGGCACGGCAAGGGGAAACAAGGCTAAGGCACGACAGCGCACGGCTAGGCAATGCACGGCAAGGCAAGGAAAGGGTAACGCAAGGCAAGGAACTGTCAGGCGAGGCAAGGCTAAGGCACGACAACGCAAGGCTAGGCAATGCACGCAAGTGAAGCAAAGAGAAACGTAAGGCAAGGAAAGCAAGGGAAAGCAAGGCAAGGTAAGGGTAAGGGAAGGAACGGCACGGCAAGGGGAAACCAGGCTAAGGCACGACAACGCACGGCTAGGCAATGCACGGCAAGGCAAGGAAAGGGTAACGCAAGGGAAGGCACGGTCAGACGAGGCAAGGCTAAGGCACGACAACGCAAGGCTAGGCAATGCACGGAAGGCAAGCAAAGAGTAACGGAAGGCAAGGAAGGCAAGGGAAAGCAAGGCAAGGCAAGGGTAACAGAAAGAACGGCTCGGCAAGGGGAAACAAGGCTAAGGGACGGCAACGCACGGCTAGGCAATGCACGGCCAGCCAAGGAAAGGGTAACGCAAGGCAAGGCACGGTCAGGCAAGGCAAGGCTAATGCACGACAACGCAAGGCTAGGCAGTGCACGGTAAGGCAAGGAAAGAGTAACGGAAGGAAAGGAAGGCAAGGCAAATCCAGGCAAGGCAAGTGTAAAAAAAGGCACGGCAAGGCAAGGGGAAACAAGGCTAAGGCACGACAACGCACGGCTAGACAATGCACGGCAAGGCAAGGAAAGGGTAACGCAAGGCAAGGCACGGTGAGGCAAGGCAAGTCTAATGCACGACAACGCACGGCTAGGCAATGCACGGCAAGGCAAGGAAAGGCTAACGGAAGGCAAGGCACGGTCAGGCGAGGCAAGGCTAAGGCACGACAACGCACGGCTAGGCAATGCACGGCAAGGCAAGGAAAGGGTAACGCAAGGGAAGGCACGGTCAGACGAGGCAAGGCTAAGGCACGACAACGCAAGGCTAGGCAATGCACGGAAGGCAAGCAAAGAGTAACGGAAGGCAAGGAAGACAAGGGAAAGCAAGGCAAGGCAAGGGTAACAGAAGGAACGGCTCGGCAAGGGGAAACAAGGCTAAGGGACGGCAACGCACGGTTAGGCAATGCACGGCCAGCCAAGGAAAGGGTAACGCAAGGCAAGGCACGGTCAGGCAAGGCAAGGCTAATGCACGACAACACAAGGCAAGGCAATGCACGGTAAGGCAAGGAACGAGAAACGGAAGGAAAGGAAGGCAAGGCAAATCCAGGCAAGGCAAGTGTAACAAAAGGCACGGCACGGCAAGGGGAAACAAGGCTAAGTCACGACAACGCACGGCTAGGCATTGCACGGCAAGGCAAGGAAAGGCTAACGCAAGGCAAGGCACGGTCAGGCGAGGCAAGGCTAAGGCACGACAACGCAAGGCTAGGCAATGCACGGAAGGAAGCAAAGAGTAACGTATGGCAAGGAAGGCAAGGGAAAGCAAGGCAAGGCAAGGGTAACGGAAGGAACGGCACGGCAAGGGGAAACAAGGCTAAGGCACGACAGCGCACGGCTAGGCAATGCACGGCAAGGCAAGGAAAGGGTAACGCAAGGCAAGGAACTGTCAGGCGAGGCAAGGCTAAGGCACGACAACGCAAGGCTAGGCAATGCACGCAAGGTAAGCAAAGAGAAACGTAAGGCAAGGAAAGCAAGGGAAAGCAAGGCAAGGTAAGGGTAAGGGAAGGAACGGCACGGCAAGGGGAAACCAGGCTAAGGCACGACAACGCACGGCTAGGCAATGCACGGCAAGGCAAGGAAAGGGTAACGCAAGGGAAGGCACGGTCAGACGAGGCAAGGCTAAGGCACGACAACGCAAGGCTAGGCAATGCACGGAAGGCAAGCAAAGAGTAACGGAAGGCAAGGAAGGCAAGGGAAAGCAAGGCAAGGCAAGGGTAACAGAAAGAACGGCTCGGCAAGGGGAAACAAGGCTAAGGGACGGCAACGCACGGCTAGGCAATGCACGGCCAGCCAAGGAAAGGGTAACGCAAGGCAAGGCACGGTCAGGCAAGGCAAGGCTAATGCACGACAACGCAAGGCTAGGCAGTGCACGGTAAGGCAAGGAAAGAGTAACGGAAGGAAAGGAAGGCAAGGCAAATCCAGGCAAGGCAAGTGTAAAAAAAGGCACGGCACAGCAAGGGGAAACAAGGCTAAGGCACGACAACGCACGGCTAGGCAATGCACTGCAAGTCAAGGAAAGGCTAACGCAAGGCAAGGCACGGTGAGGCAAGGCAAGGCTAATGCACGACAACGCACTGCTAGGCAATGCACGGCAAGGCAAGGAAAGGGTAACGCCAGGGAATGCACGGTCAGGCGAGGCAAGGCTAAGGAACGACAACGCAAGGCTAGACAATGCACGGAAGGCAAGCAAAGAGTAACGGAAGGCAAGGAATGCAAGGCAAAGCAAGGCAACGCAAGCAAGGCTATGGCAAGGTGAAAAAAGTCTAAAGCACGACAACGCAAGTCTACGCAATGCACGGAAGGCAAGCAAAGAGTAACGGAAGGCAAGGAAGTCCAGGGAAAGCAAGGCAAGGCAACGGCAACGGAAGGAAAGGCACGGCAAGGGCAAACAAGGCTAAGGCACGACAAC